>NC_054542.1:622073-687140 GCF_017654505.1 Polyodon spathula | reverse complement strand
TCCCCACATTCTAGTAATGAGTTCACCAGACCCATGAAGAGAGTGTGCTTTCCTGTACTTCAGTCTTTTCTTACCTGGTTTTCCTCTAGGTGGTGTCTTGCATGTGACAATGTGATGGTTATTTTGTAATGAATACCCAGTTGAGATAACCACACAACAAACTAAGGGAGAATTAGCACAGGTCAAGTGAACAAGGTGACAGACCCTTGCTTTGCAAGATGAAAATTGAGATTATAATACAGCAGTAGGCCCTTTTATAATTGTCAGACACTCTAACATGTCACTGACTGTACACGCTTGTACAGTATACATGTCTTACCTGTCGTGCATTAGTAGGAGTCTTCTCACTAGTAATACTAAAAGAAATGTATAAAATTCAAATGACAAATACTGAATAATGGTGCATACTGACTCCCTAGATTTGGTGTTACATGTATATTTACCGCTCCTTTTTCACACACAGACAAACAAAAACTAGTAAGCGTAAACTGGCAATGACATTCTAGTTGGGGTTCTGTTAAAAAACAAATACAAAATAAAAAATACAAATAAAAAAGGCAGTATAAGGTTGTCCTTAATACTATTTAAAAAACTATAACACAATAAAATCAGCCGTTTACCTTATTAATAAAAGCATAAGTTAAATGTACATAAAAATAAAGCTTAGTCACCACACCTAGACTATACTGTTGTACAGGGCCTTTAGGGATTTACTGCACTATACAAGTCAAAACAACCATATGCTTTCATAGTTGGCTTTTGCTGTTACTATAAATAACAGTGGGTCACGTCTGAAACGTTAATGATACTTTCTCTAAGGCGCACTGTGTCCGCACGCATTAGCTCAGTATCATTTTAATATGCTTAACTGTAGTGCCAATTTAATGTAAATATCTTGCACTGACTGACATAGGGCCAGCTCTAGTTTATCGAAATACAAAATATGACTGAAAGTACTGTCTGATTAAAAGCTGGGTTTTGGATTGGTTTATTATGCACATCTCAAGATTAATCCTTTAAAATTTACTTTGGCAATAATTGAAACTGCTAGTCTAGGAGTAAAATAATACATTGTAATTTTAAAATATGCTTGTATTCCATAAAGCTTTTGACACTCTGTTGTTAGAATACCGGTCAATTACAAACTCTAAGGTAAAACCTGTAAGAAATAGACAAGTACTGTACTGTACTGTAGACAAACACTGGCCTAGTTTCTTGTAAGTTTTACTTTGCATACAGTAATATCTATAAGAGGTTTGAGGGTAAGTTTTTTTACAAAGTGAACTGCTTTTAAATAAAATGTACCTTTATTTCACATTTTAGAAGTTAAATTACTGTCTTTTTATGTGCAACCTGCTATCATGCAGTCTTTAACTTGGGACCCCCTTTGACAGCAAGCCTTTGTTCACAGTGGGTTGCATTCAAATATTTAAAGTGATTTATTCCAATACATTTATACAAAGCTGCTGGCACCACAACTATCCCATAGAATGCAAAGGCTACATACTAAAAAAGACCAATTAAAATTGCAAAACAACTGCAAAAATGCAGAGTAAAAATGTGCAATTACTTGTCACACAGAGGCGTCTGTAGGAGTGGCTATCTTTATCTGCAATTCATTCTCAAGTGTTACTGAAGCTGAAAGTACATAAATGAATAGACCTGGCACCCACAATTGACACTGTTTAACAGGACACAGTGCAATCATTCAATGGTTTTAATTCAAGCATTGTCTTATTTAAGATCCATAAGTGTAGAATCATTTTGATTTCTGCAAAACAACACATGACAAGCTGGTTTGGCATTTTTTGTAAGTGACCACAAAACTGGTTTTAATAGGGGATCTTTAGACCACATAGTACATGTCATTCCAATAAGACATAAACTCTGGTCTAGATATTCTTATTTATGTTGTAGTCAATGCAGTTGCATTGCATTAATCCACTGTGCATATAATGTAGGCTATATTCTTCTCCACTGCACTGCAATTGCAAAGCAGTGTCTGTGCATGCTTCTCATGGAAAGATCGCTCTGCGGATACTGCAGTTTCACTCTGAGGTTTACTGCTGAAGTGGGGTTTTCACTAAGATAGGTGTTAGCGAATGAAAGAATTTAGTTATTGTACCTGTTTTTTGTTCTAAAAAATCCCCTTTTACTCAAGATGAAAAACACTGAGGTTTAAAAACTCAGATCTTCAAATTGCTAAGAACCTAACATTTTTAATGATCAGCCTCAAAAAATGTAACAGGTGTCAATGCTTCAAGTTTTTTCAAACAAAGAATCAAGACACAAGCAAAAATGAAATATGTTGTATACATGAACCATCTAATGCAAAGCACATGAATATTGTGGAATCCTTGCATTGTGCCTTAGAATTCTACTTACAATGTGCAAGAACATTCTAATACTGAGCAGTAAAGCAGAACAACTTGTACTGGTGAACCCATCGAAAACACAGCAGACATTTTCAGAGAACTGCAGACAATGCACCAGAATTACAAAACCATGTGCATCAATCACACAAACAACCATAAGGAAAGGAGTACAAAATCATCTGTATGACTTCTAAAAAGACCTGAATCCTATTTTGATTTAGTTTATTTAATGGATTTAGCAACAATGAAAAAAAACCCAGCGAAAAAAACACAGCAGAAATGGATATGATGTGATATATAATATATATATACCTATATATATATAATATATAAGCATCATATATAATATTACACAATATATTTGCCTTTGGATTTATCAACAGGTACACATAATCTGATAACACCAATCTCATGAATGTCTGAGCTGCACCTGACTTTCCAGCCAATCTGATTCGTTACTGGAGTTGAATGTGACAGAAAAAGTGTGCCTGATCTAGCAAAATCCAAAGAAAACAATGATGGCAAGTTTCATGGATGCAACCCAGCTGACATTCTGACTTTTCAGATACAAGTTAAGGCAGTCAGTATTCAACATGAACGATTACAGGTGTTCCCTTTATATGTGTCAATCGTACACACTGATATTTTGACTCCCCAAATGTATTATGCCCCAAGAGGGTTATCATTCTTGCCTGCTGGTGCTTAAACAGCAAGAGGCTTGCCAACTAGTTATTGACCTACCAAATGACAAACCAAGCTCCAGTTTTCTTACCTGTCAAAATTAATCACTATCAGTATCAAATGACCTGCCAAGTGCAAACTCCCTTACAGCTATCAAAACCTGCATTTCAGCAGTTTACCACCTACTTACTGTACTATTCAGTCACCAGTGCCAACTACTCTCCATCTCTAACGCATTACAAGGGCTACAGTTCATGCCAAATTTCCTGCTTTGTACCAGTCTGCATAGCCACCAAAAGATCTGCCAAGCATGCAGTCAATTAATTTACATATCCTGTGGCACGGCACGATAAAAATGCAAAAATCATGAAGTACTGTAAAATACCAGTTGAAGAATACCCATTCTGCAAATCAACTGTTAAATATAAATATAGCCATTTCCTCTGTGAAACCACTCAGAATGACATTAAACCTTACAGTATAGTACCAGGTGCTTCATCTAACAAGCTAATATTGCACACTATTAGGATACCGCAGCATTATGTTGTAGTATGTAGTAATTGCATGGAAATTATATAAAGTCTGAATAATAGAGAAGTAGACAAAATAACTCTTTATTGCAAGGTTTTTTTTTTTGTTTGTTTTGTTTTGTTTTTGTTTTCTACCAGAAAGTGCTTTTTGCAAGACTACAGTATGTGGTGCTTCTTTTTTTCAGATGACTGTGTTGTTGACCATGTACAGGCAACTATCAGGTAAAAACAAGTGTCTCCCTTACAATCCGGGAATGCATTAAAAAGTGGCATCCTATTAGTATTTCACCACTAATGAGAATGTCCAAGTTATGCACTGTGTACTTTGAACGCCTTTACTACACTGTCTGTGGTACAGCATGTATTACTGAGCTTATCTATCTGTCTTACATTCTAGGATAGACTGTTGATAATATGTTTATACACAACAGTAGTATTAATTTAAAATAGAAGACAGTTGACAATGAAATGTTACTGACAGTCAGACCACAACTAGGCGGTGGTATCCGCCATACGATGACATAATGAACACGCTGCAATTGGCACAACCCTTGTTGAACATTTTTTTTTTTTTTATTTATTTATTTTTTTTAACCGGTTGGTGCCATAGCTAGACCTTTGATGACATGGTCAACGTGCAGCACTAAACTCAGCCTCAAACCAGTACAATAAGAACCACATGGTTGTTTTTCTGTTTGATATTTTTCCTTTTTAAAAGCAATTAGAAGGAGCAACGTATCAGTCTATCATTCTACCAAATAATAAAGCGGAATAGTTGTATGCATGATTACAGTTTACAAAAGCTCCCTTATTTAAAAAAATAAATAAATATTGACAGGTATGCATTTCAATAAAGAAATACATCTTTTTCTGTAGCGCGTTATTCAAAGGCCAGTCTACTTCGCGTCTAAACTTTTCTTGATTCCAGCGCTCACACGATTTGCCAAAATCCTAAATGTTTTCAACACAGGCATTTAATCATTTTGATTCCCAGTTATTAAATGCGCCTCTACCCTCACAGCCACTCCGATTCGCTTTCACATTCTGTTAAAAGTCTATTTTGGAAGAGAGAACGAAATATAAAGATGTCAGCATATCTGGGGAGAGAGTATACCGTAATATATATACACCTGAAATCTGGCAGTGTTCACATATGCATGAAGAAAATGTTTAGTATCTTTCCATTGTATCCTCTAAATATTTGTTATATAATATTTTAATAGCATACGTGTATTATAACCTACTGTAACTTATTTTCCCATTTAAACATGTCAAATACAGTACCTCTATCCCTTCCAAACGCCAGCAGATTTCATTAGTAGTAGGATCAAGAACTTTAAGTTTCTAAGGAGGTTGGACCAAAACATACGGCAAGTGCTTCTCCAATTACTCTGAAATGGTACTCACTTTCCATCCAGCAGAGCTGTTGCTGTCCCCTTTGTCCTTGAAGTAAGGTACACTCTTGACCATCCAATCATAGACCTGTGATAAGGTGAGCCTCTTCTCCGGAGAGCTTTCGATGGCCTTGGTGATCAAGTCCGCGTAGGACAGATTTCCCCAGGCATTCCTGCGAGAGGAACTGCTCTTCCTCTGGGCTGCAACCGAAGAGGATGAGCCGGCGGGGGACGACAAGGCAGAAGAGCAAGGGACTACCTGCTGTTGATGGGGGAGCTGCTGGTTGGGGTGCTGATGTTGCTGTTGGTGGATGCAGTTCTCCTGGCACTGGAAATCATTGCACAAGACTAGCGGCTTCTGCTCGGGGAAGTCTTCGTTTTCTTCCAGCAAGCTGAGGTTGTTAATAAAATCAACATTGGTGCCCGGTTCTTGTTTGACAGAAGGAGCCGGAGAAGAAGTATTGGAGTTGGCAGGGTTAATAAATTCAGGTCTGGGAAGGGGCCAGGTGCAAGACCTGGGTCGGGAGAGCGGCTCGAAATCCGGGTCGATCTCAACGACTTGTTGCTGCGGAGCTTCTGCCATAATACAAGCAAGTAAATCAACGCTGAGTCTCACATAGACATAGGAAAGGACACAGCGCAGGCAAAGAAAACTTCGTCACTTCATAAGCTTCAACTCAGTCAGAAAGTCACAAAACCGGAGCTGAAACAAATCACATAAACCTGACAGCGCTGGAAAGTGTGTCTTGGAGCTGTGTTAGCGGCGTCCCTCTGTTTTTGTTTTTTTTTTTTGTTTTTGTTTTTTGTTGTTTTGCTGTTTCAAAAATAAAGATTTAACATGAACATAATCGTACCATGTCTGTCACCCCTAGCTGTTGCTTGTTGAATGTTGATCTGAGTGAGAGACTGGCGCAGTGGAGTTACTGGAACTACCCAGGGAGTCAGCTGATGCCGCCCACCACACGAGTGACATCACGCGCTAGCGAATGGAGGCCGCGCATTAAGAGCAAAGCATTTGCTGCTGCCAGAATTTCCTATTTTTTTCCAACAACTTTGTTTTGGTAAGACACCAAGTCATAAAACACGGAAAATGCGGGGTTAGTTAGTAAGTCTAATGTTGTTATTGTGTGCGGTCTCCCTACGTTTCCAGCACTTTGCACAATATGCAGGAAATACTGTGTTGAAAATGAATTGGGGGTGGGGGCTTTTTGACAGCTGTCAAAAGTTGTGTTTGTTTTTGTAGACAAAAATATAGGATAGGCTGAGGTTTTCTTTTTAAAACACGAGGTATACGGTACGTATAAGAAACAACGGACACAAGGAGATAGATGTAGACCCAGATTCGCTTTTCTTTCCATTTTAAATAATACAAATAAAAGATGTGGCTTTAGAGAAAGTCAAATGATCTGGGCTGCTGTCCGGAATGTAGTAAATCTGGTGCGGTCTGGGTTTCATACCCACCCAGTTAGTATGAGGACTGCACTGATGATTAACCGCACAAGGTTCCTTAGTTAGTCTTCCTAGTGTACGTTCTGCTTCACAGAAACGACATTGTCGTCATTCCAGTTTGTTTTCCTTTTACGGGATATTTCAGAACGTCCTCGCCTTCCTCCTCACCTTCCAAGCTTCGTCACCTTATATCACTGTTGCTCCCTGAAATAAATCTACGCTAATTTATCCTGCACTGTATTGCAGCAGGATGAGGTGTACCCCATTTACAAGCTCCACTGCAATTGAGCGAAAGGAAAATGCGTACCATATACTCAATTTTACAGGAAACGTCAAAGATTACATTTTCAAATGTGTTTATATGTACAGTAGCAACCTACAAATAGGTATGTAAAACCTTAACCACATTTGGCAATACATCTTGAAAATGTAACTAAAGCAACAACATAGTTCCATCGAAGTATCATTGAGAAAGGTTAAAATAACATGTTAGTGCTTTACAAATAGTTTTTGGTAACATTTCTTAATCTTATTTCTAAAACCTAAAGGTACTTCATACATCCCCAGGTATTAATACTAAGATATAACGGATATAATGTTTATGTAGCTGACATGAAGTAGGTCCATTAGCTTTGCTTTAGATTCCCAACCCAGAAACTTAAGTCAACTGTATGTCATGCCAAGCATTGAGGTTGAGTATTTATTACACGTTAAACAGATGGGTGGTTAAGAAAGGGTTTATTAGTAACAATTTATTATTATTTATTACATGTATTATTAGTAACAATTTTCATGCTCAGTATAGTGCCACTGATTACTTTGTGGTATTGTCATATTGGTTAACTCTAGCTAGGAAAATAACTTATGTTAGTGTTTTAACTGAGCCAACAGTATTAATACATTTAGACTCCTGCTTTTGTGTAGTGATCATCCATGTTCTTCAGAGTATAGGTATATAATCATTAGCCCAAAATTATTTATTTTTTTACTGCACAACAAAAGCATCCACTGCATTACACAATCTTCATGGTTAAAATATAAACTGATGACTTGCGGTCCACAAAGGTGATTGTGACTATATCTGTACTGTTATTATTATGCTTGCAAAAAAAAATCCATCAAAACATGCTTTCCCTGCCTCACATGGCTGGTTGTTGTACTGTGTGGCAATGGAATTCTTAACATGCATTCCATAATAAATAAAGTTGCATTTAGGCATGCTAGGCAACAGCAGATCTAAAAAGCTGGCACTTATGTATCAAAGACTGAACAAATGACTAATGTTTCTCAAAAGTGACAACTCCATGGCCCGTAGATCAGGTTTACCTGCAGAGCTCCTACATTCCCTGAACGTCTAGGCTTTAATCATTGAGAAATGGTCCTGTAGCCCCCATAGAACAATGTAACACCTTGCCGGCTTATCAAGTGAACTCAGTTGATATAGTTGTCAATCTGTTGACATAGCTGTGAAAAGATAGGGTTATTAACCTATTTGCAGTGTTATGGTGGATACTTCAAATTTGTCATCCAGCCTCTGGGTATATAGCTTCAAACATAAGAAAATAAAATACATTACATGTTAAATATACATACAAATATACAATTACAGTGAAATATAAACACAGGCCTACTGTGTGTGTGTTCCTGTACAATATGATATAATTATGAACAATATGATAGGATATATATACAATATGAACTATACATTTTTAAAAAAAGATTAAATAAATAAAATGTGTATTAAATCTTCGGATAGCTTTCATTAGCCTGCAGAGACAGGGGTATAATTCAAAGATCACAAGAAAACCTCAGGTGTCATATTCAGCCGTTTAATTGCAGGCTTTAACTGAATAAATCATACATACAAACATCACGTCACAGTCTGAATCAAAAGTTTGCTTTACAGGGTTGACAAACTTGCAAAACTTATTAATGAAACAGCATGGGTTTTTTTTTTTTTTTTTTTTTTCATTCTTGAATCGCTGCCTAAAAATGTGTCTGAGTAAAGTTCTGTACGAGTTTTATAATCTTTGCTGTAATGTAACAACTTGAAGGCAAAGGTTACATCTGCTCCCACATGACCCTGTGTCATAATGCATAATACACCAGGAATGCCCCTGCTTTTGCCCACTAGGCGTTGGGCCAAGAATTAAAGTCTATGTTATTCAGCATGCAATTAAAAAAAAAAAAAAAAAAAGACAGCAGATCTTTTATTAAACCCACCTCTGCCATCTAATTTCATAGACTGTGTATTTTTATACCTTATTAAACCAGGCCTCTGGAAGCCATGCAGTTTAGATGCTGTATCACGATTCACCAGTGACAAAGAAGCCTATTATCATTCAAAGTATTTCTGAGGGTCACCTTTGTAGGACATCCTCACGATTAAAGAACTCCAGTGTTATGGCTACAATTAGCCTAATATTATATTGCAAATGTGTACTTTTTCCCCTGTCTATAAGTAGTGTCCACCTGCTTCCCATGTCAAGTAAACACGTTATATCATCTGAGATTAGGACAGTAAAAACATGTTTGGTATACTGCCCTTACTAATAAGATGTTAGGAAGTCTGACATTTTTGTGGATGTTGCTCTCCTGAGTTTCAATGTGGTAAAACAGTAACTTGTGTAACAATCAAGCCAGTCTTGAAATGTGTCACCTTTGCTTTATCTGAAAAAGAGTTACAATAATTTGGTATTGCCATAAATAAACATGTCTATTCACATTGAAACAGATTATTAAGTAACAGACAAATTACTGTATATAATTATAGATGGCAATGTCTGGTGCGGTGGACCAATATAACCCATTGTAGTCTGTAAATAATATATGAACTAGAGACTCATGGTTTGATTTCCATGAGTTGGACAGAACATTGCCAGCATTTGTGTAAATGGAAATGGACTGTGCCTCATATGAAATGACAAAAAGAATCTCTGACATGTATTCTTTAATATATAAAATCAGCATTTTCCTTTTGCACATTAATTTCATTCTCAATGGGTACAGTAAATCCTTTCATACCCTAGACTGTTCAACTTAAGGATGTTTCACAAGGAGCAGTAATAAAATTGGTGGCTAATAGACCATGTTGATTTCCACGCCACACTTCCCTGAAGGAAATAGAGGGAGTAATGTCACTGAGGAATGATCATGTATCTCTCCAGAGCAATTCAGATCTATGCTGTCCTGGCTTCCCATGGTGGCCTTAGGCCTACTGTACACCCTATTGACATTGTTATGACTAATGTGTCTCTTTTCTTGTCCAGTACATGTAGTTTTGTTTGACAAAAAAATGAAGATAATTAGACAGCCATTTATGATCAGAGTAAACTTTACTGTTAAAATGACGCTATTGTTTGGCTGTGCCAAGTTGCCTATTTTCACTGGGACCAGGTTACAAGGGATCAAGCGGAAACCTGCTGGGCTGGCCCAACAGACTCTGGATGTAAAGAGGCAATTGGCTTGGTCATGGGATCGGAGGATGCCCACTGGCCTTCAGTTCTCCTGTGCTGTTGTGGGGGAATCGCTGCAATGAGAGAACATAATTAGACATTCTAAAATTTGTGAGGAAAAACAGGGCTTGAAATGCTAAATATAAACTGTAAAAAAAAAAATGACCTAATGCATTTAAAAACTATTTACTTTCCAAAGTATCCAGGTGAAGGTTCATAGAGTTTAGCTAGAATGGAAACACTTGCTCTAGTCAGATATGGATCTCTCAGGGAAAGGTTTTGTATATGGGTATTTGCAGGTTCTGTTGTTTGCTGACCAATTTTTGCTGTCATTGGAGCCTGAACATGACTGATAGCAACACTGATTGCTCTGCATTGGAAAACAAATGCAATATTTAAGCATGGGTGTACAAAAAAGGCCCGACAGGGTTTATGGTGGAAATGTGTAAGATTTTTTTATGGGAACCTGGATAGCAAAGTGTGACAGTGATTTTGTGTATATATAGCAGTAATATTACTTATCAGATTCTTTTATCAGTCAAGCCACTATTGTACAGAAAGGATTTGTTTTTATAATAATAATAATAATAATAATAATAATAATAATAATAATAACAATAATAATAATAATAGCCTGTATTTATTAATCTAAATCTTAGAGGATCAAAATCTTGTGGGATAACTTGCCAAATGGTGAAAAACACAATAATACACAGTAGGGACTGAGATGCTCTATCACCCTCAGACAATTGCATATACTGGGCAGTAGGGGTCGCTGTTGCATGATGTGACGCACTAACCCTAGCTGTTTCTCCTCCCTAACCCAGGATAATATGACTCACTTATTGCCCCATGCAACAGCGCCTTCGCTGGTATTGCTGTTTTCATTTGGTTTGACCTTCTACCGGTAATTGTATCTGCTAAAAATGTAACATTAATAAACATTATTATAAAAAAAATGGAAACACATAATGTTCAGAATCAAGTACACTTCAGTCTTCAGGTTATCAAAAGTTATGACTCTTATTAGCAGTTAAATGTAACTTAACAAGAAACAAATATTTTTCAGGATTAAGTACCCTTCAGACTTCACGCTACAAAAGTTTGCATGAGTGGACCATTAAACAGGGATCAACCATAGTACATTGTACAAGAGGATTTATACACAGTAGCTAGAACTGCCCTTTTAGATTTTGCTCATTCAGTTGAGGAGTTGAGAACCATAACTGTTTCTATAGTGTGTTATTATTTCGGTGAGAACAGAAAACAGTAGAATTTAGTGGATGGATGGCACAAACCCCATTCCATTTAAGGAGACAATTGGGATACTAACTTGATGAACTGACAAGAAAGCTGGGATCAAGTGTAAGGTAAATTAACCATACAAGCAAATGTACCCTCTTTTTAACCATAAAACCCAAGCAGGCTTGGGATCTTGGTCTGTAATGATGTTGGGACTGTGTAACACAATGAATTAATTGGTAGCTAGGTTACAGCATAAAGCTTTGTAAAGAGAATACACATTCTTCTTGTTTATTCATGTTTTTTATTCAGAGAAACCCACCTACAGAAGTGAATATCAATACATGATTTAAATTGTTCATCATTGTACTGACACTGAAGCTGCTTCTCTACGTTTTCAATCTTTTGTCTTTATAGAAGCAACATTCAGAATAGAACCGTGGCTATGAATATTGCATCACCTTACATTTTTGAGGCGTTCTTAACATATTTGCATTTCAACAAAATATTAATGTTTTTATCACCAATATCTAAAAGTAAAGCTCCAGGTACTGTGTATAGAGAATACACTACCAGGGAAGTTAAAAAGATACAGAAACACAAAAATAAGAATGCTTTACAATTTGTTAGTTCCCCAAATATTTAATAAATTGGAACAAAAACTTTTGGGATCTGGAGTCAAATTGACAAGCAAATGATATAAGAAACAAAAAAAAAAAAAAACACTGGAGAGACAGTAAGTGTCAAAAACGTTCTATTAGGTTTAGGAAGGGAAATTGTCAGGGAATTCAATGCGTCAATGATTTATTCTGGTCAGGCTGCGAGACCAAATGGAGACTTTCCGGCCCGTTGACTGGGCCAGCACCTGCAGGGGTCAGTAGCTTGGTAAAATCCAATGCTTGGCTTCTCAGCTGAAAAGAGGCAATTGGCTTGACTGCAAGTTGTTTGTTGATCTACCTGTAAAATCTACAGAGAAATCAGAAGAGAATTTCATTAGTGTACATAGTGACTTACCAGCACTGTAATATCTATAAGGTTTACCTTTCTGATTGAATGTTTTGTTATGGATGACATGTACGGTATTACAGAATGTGAGAGGTGCGATATAACAAATGAACCAGCCATATAAGGTACAGCACATTTATGCAACAGTGTGTGAAACATATTGTTTTTTCCAGCCCCTGTAGTAACAAAAACCCTTTCTTTAAGTCTTGCCAGGGCCCCTAGTAAGCGAGGCCTTGGGAGAGCAAGAGACACTGTCGGCCTAGTGTGGTAAAAAAAAAAGGAACGGTTGGCAATCTTTATTGGATCAGCGTGTACCAGAAGGTTAAACACAGAAGCTTTCAAGACCACACAGCAACTCCTTTCATCAGGTGAAAGTGAGTTTGAGAAGAAACACCACTTTGCCTTCGCCTGCATGAAAAAAAGGGCTGTCTGGAATGTTTTGTACTGCTGTGCTCTGCTGACAAACAAAACCAACTGATCTTCAAGTTTAGGTGTCAGCTGCTGAGCCAACAGAATGTTTCAGATTTGACACCTAAGAGGGCCTCCAGATCATAAAATGTAAACTCCTTCATTTTTATTAAAGAGCAATGCTTCTACTGTTGTGTTAATTATTCTTCTCCTGTTGCTCTAAATTGTAAAACACTCAAGAACGCGATATTGTAAATTTTTGGTGGGTTGTCAAACATGGGGACACAGGTAATGCAACAACAATGGAACAGGGCTAAAAAAATGAAAGTTTTTCACACAAGAAAAATCTAGAATCAGAAACGTACTCACTGTGTATGTAAGTTCTATTGTTCCTCCATAAATATCTTGATATTATCCATTGCATGTACAGCAGTTTCAAACCGATAGTGATCTGTAATTCTTTCATTTTTGTGTTATGTGAGATATGTAATGCAACATCACGTAGAATGCTGCTTTGTCTGTTTCTGTTAAGTTTGACCTCAATACGTGGTCATGCCAGAAAGCTGTGCGTGACAAATACCCAGTTCTCAGAATTTATGATGGGAGGTAATGGCTCAGACAGTAGCACTCTTAGCTCAGTCTAAATGTCAAAGGTTATGATCCTGCTAGTACTGAATGATATCAATTCTTGATATCAATAAAGCCATTCTTGATATCAAAAATGCTATTCTTGATATAAAAAATGCATACTAATGAGCATCTGGTTTGAATTCTTGATATCAAAAATGCATACGTATGAGCATCCTGTTTGAATTGTTGATATCAGAAGTGCATAAGAATTAGGCAATGAATTACACCCGGTCTGTATGTCTGTTTTGTGTTTGGCAAAATGTCTGAGAATTCTTGTGACATGGACAATGTTTTACGAGCAATTCATAGAAAATGCACTTCCAGGCAGGATTGGAACTCGCAAGGCTTATATAGTTTCAAATAATTTAGATAGAAGCAGTAATGTTCAGCTAAAGCATTCTGAATGCAGAAAGTTTTTATTTTTTTTTAATATATAGGTTATACAATGTGTTATGATCATACAATACATTGTTAAATCTCTTTTTCTTCATCTTTGAAAAGAACAGTGTGTTAAAGTCACTAACTCTGATGCTCCGTTATCGTTAGACATATCTGTTCTGGCCCATTCCATAGATGAAAAAACATACCTTAATACAGCAGAAACATTGTCAACATTATCGGCCATGGCATTCTTGGCATACCAAGAATAATGCACTTACAAATGTGCCAGCCAGAAGTCTCTGTCTTATTAGTATGCATTTTTGAAGTCCAAAATTGAATCCGGATGTTCATTAGCATGTATTTTTGATATCAGAAATAGAATTGTTGATCTCAAAAACAGAATTGTTGATATCGGAAATAGAATTGTTGATATCAAAAACACCATTCTTGATACCAAAAATGCCATTCTTGATATCAAAAACAGAATTGCTGATATCGGAAGTACAATTGTTCATATCAAAATATCAGCAATTCTAATTTTGATATCAACAGTTCCATTTTTGATATCCACAATTGTATTTCCGATATCAACAATTCAATACAGTGCTGATATCAGTAATTGAGGATTAAATGTTAAAACAGCTTGCCATAACTCCCTGTCATTTGAACTACTCAACAACTATATGAATCATTTGTTATAAACATTCAAAATTCCTTTTAAAAACTGGACAATGTTCAAGCTGCTAGATTATAAAAGCCAGCAACCGTATTAATATAATTGTGCTGCAGACAATAGACAATTGACTGTGTTGTTTTAACGGTTAAGGGATTTTAATTATTTCTTAAACAAATAGAACCTCCTGGAACTCTGCTTAACAAGTGCTAGTGTTTAGAACAGAGATTAGGGCACACATTTGTTTTAATATTTTAACTGTTAAAAATATTTAAGAAAAGTAAATATTTGTTGTCTTTCTAAATCTTAATTTATTTTTCAATTAATGAATAAACATTGTGTACAAATCAAGATAGAAAAAATGATGATAAAAAGGAAATGTGGAAAGCCATTAAATGTGAATTGAATGGAAATCAAGGGAAGCATCAGCTGGGAGATGTGTGTTAAAATGGGTTTCCCCCTGTGCAACAATTTTCAGCAGATTCACAACTTACTTTTATTATCTCATACATCTTAAGACTGAAGACTGGATATTTGATTGGTAATGAGTATGCCACATGACTATTAAAGGTTTGAAATGCTTGAATCTCAAAACTAAGTTATAACGTTCTTGCTCTGAACAAGTGATCTTCAGTGGCAATACAGAAAAGGTCTATAATGGCAATGCAGTGGTTGTGTACTGAAGGAACCTGGCCATGTCTATAATGAGAAATCTCGTGCCTCTAGCCGAGGTGGTGGCTTAGCAGTTATCCATCGCAGTGACCTTCATGTAGAAATGGTCCCTGTACAAAATGTCACTTCATTTGACTGTCTGGTTTTTAAAATTGTAACTTCTCAACCTGTGCTGGCTATTTTTATTTACCACTCACCTAAACCCAACCCTGTGCTCTTAACTGAATTGTGTGAACTACTTACTATGCTAAATTCTCTGTCCCCTGCTTTTCTTTTACTTGGTGACTTCAATGTACATGTTGATTCCCCTGATTGTAATCTTGCAACTGACATGCTGTCTGTTTTTGATTGTTTTGATCTTCCTCAGCATGTAGATATACTAAAGCACTACGCTGTTTTTTTTTATTTTTCATTAACTGTTGTTTCACAAAAAAATTATCTTGCCTCTTCAAAGTGTTGAGTAGGTTGTGTAAATCAAAGGAAAACAAAATCCCATTTAAATGCATCAAGATTTCAGGTTGTAACACAACAAACTGAAAACATCCAAGGGGTGAATACTTACTATAGGCACTGTATGCGTGCATGAAACCTGACACAAGCACTGCTACTTCTGTATTAATCAGCTGTTTGTGTGATATAAAAATTTGGATGCAACAGTTTTCTACTACTAGGCTTGATTATTGTAATGCGCTTCTACCTGGAGTCTGCATGAGAATTTTAAACAGGTTGCAATACATACAGAATTCTGCTGCTTGTGTTTTAACCCATACTGCATCTCAGGAACATATTACACCTGTGCTTTTTAAATTACATTGGCTCCCAATATGATACAGGGTGGACTTTAAGATCATGCTCCTCACGTGCAAGTCGCTCCATGGCACTGCACCAGGATATCAGCATGACTTGCTTCATATCTACTCTCCTGTTCGTACTTCCAACTCTGGTTATCTTCGACCACCTAAAACTAAGCTTCGGTCCAAGGGAGACAGAGCTTTCTGCAATGCAATCTCTGGAATGCACTGCCCAGCTTTATAAGAGACTGCTGAGATTTTTAAAACCCGTCTCAAAACACATCTTTTTAAAGTGGCCTTCAAAGATCTGTGTTAATGCTGTTCCTTATTTTGAATGTACTTTTTTATCACTGTATTTTATCTGGCCCTTTTGTCTTATGTCTTGTCCTGCCTCGGCTATGTTAAGTGCTTTGGGTTTGGAAAAGCTCTCTAGAAATTAAATATATTATTTACCCCATGGGTAGCAACAACAATGAGCTATTGATGGAATAGTACAACAGGGGTAACATTACACATCCATAACACACTGGTTATCATTTGAAGTACTATGATATTATATCAAGACCACCGTAATGCTGATTTCATAAACCCTCATCTTGCATTTGCAATTATCTTTAGCTTTAGGGGCGCTTATGCTTCGGTGCATGTGCGTATATATGAATCTAAAGAAGTAATTGCTTCTTATCAAAAAACAACATCTCCAAGTACAGGCCCACAGCGCAATTTATGTCATGATATAATATAGATAGCTTTTGTTAAACTATAAGATTGGATAAAAGCTAAAAAAGCATGTACATCCAAAATACATTCACCGACTGTCAGGGAAATTACCTGATTTTAAAACCTGGGAAAAAAAAAAAAAAATCGAATTATCCATAAATGCCCAAGACAAGGTTCTTGTTCGTTTCAAAACACTTCTTTAGTTACAGCTATAACTGGAAAAGATTACCCCAGCAAATGTGTGTAAGTCTGGTTGTTCAATATATCAGAGACCTCTTCACATTAGGCTATGTACACCACCGAGAGTTTTGAATCAAACAATTGTTTTTTTACTACACATACCCTATAGTTTATATATTTCTGTATACAGACCTAAAACACATGTGTGTTAGATAGCTTCTGCTGCTTTGGCTTGATGACTTTCTTTCCACTGACACACTGTATGTATGCGTCAGCTTCAGGCCAGACCAAAGACCTTACTGACACCCTGTGGTAGGTCTGAATCTTGTTGCCATTTTGTAACTAAATGCATTCTAATTCATGTTTTTACAGCTTGTCAATGAGAATGTTTTACTACTAGAACCAATTTGGCAAGATCAGAATCATCTTGGGAGAATCCAAACACCCTACTTCTGTTTTTACAGGTAATTTCCAAATCTGAACATAAAGATAAAGCTGCTTACTCCCAGCTCACCCACTCAGGGATGATAGCTATGTATTACAAAACCCCAATAGTAGTTCTTGACATTCAGAAAACTGTATTAGTAAGCCTCTTTTCCCGAGAAACATCTGATTCATGTACTTGGATGAAACACCCAGTGAGCCTCAATTATAATGAGCATGCTGTTTTCCAATCCAAAGGCGTGTTTCAATATAATTTAGATTCTGGGCTAGATTCTTCACTTGGTGTATGAAAAATACAAACTGGACAAACCGTTAACTAAAACTACAGTCGACGACAGCCTTTTTTTTTTTTTTAAACAAACAACATGTAAAAAATTAAGGTGCAGGTGCCGTGCTAATATTTTTTTCTTAATTATAATTTAAATGCCCTTTATCGCTGTTAATGAAGCATTTAGTTTTACATTTTCAAAATTAATTAATTACATTCTTGTCATGTTTTTCGCTTTTCAGAAAGCAGCAACAACATTTATATTGTATAACAGTGCAATATGCATGATATTCAGGTTAGGGATGTTACGCAATGATGCTCAAGTATTATCCAGAAAAAGAGTTGAGGCTAATGAGACATGACTAACAAGGTTTTATCAGAAAACCCTTTCATGGTACAATTAAAACATGCAGCATACATTACACCCTCAATAAACAGGGGGTAAGTTCTGCACAATAAACTATTTTTATACATCACTTGTGCTTATCTCATGGTAAATCACGAAACCAAAACTTTCTAAAAGGGCAGACCTTTTTATTAAATGTGCATCAGCTAATACATCGAGCAGGTATGTTATGTTGTTTATTCATTTTCATGCAGTCACATTGAGTTTTGTGAAGGTACAAACAAGTGTATCATTTACAGTTTTTCATTTAGTTTTTTTAAGAGGATACATGATGTTATTAAACAGATTTTTCATACAAAAAACACATCCAACCAAGTGAAAGCTTCAAATGCTGTTGTGTATTGTATTATATATGTTTATGTAGTAGTTTTCAAACTTTTTTTGTGTGTTGCAAACTGCAATTAATACAAATCCAAGAATCTGCTTATCGGATCACATGTTGTCATGTATTGCAAGGTGAAACTATTGTCATAGGAACAAAATTAAATCATTCAATACATTTTTTAAATGTTTATTTATGACATTGCTGCAAAATTCTGGTAAAAGACACTTTCTACTGTCATACACAAAGTTTGGAGTACAATCACCTTCTTTGTGATGCCTTTACATACCAATAAGCTGGACTACTACACACCTCCCCCCCTCTCCCAAAAGGACCTTACTTTGAAGAACTTCCTGTTCCCGTCTTATACAAAATACCAAATTTCAACACAAGCCCATATTCACTTACTTTGTCTAGGATCAAAGCAATTTAATGTGATTTGGGGTGATGTGACAGACCTGGACTCCTGGGTTTTCCAATGCAATAACGGTGCTTATGTACAGCGTAGAAGGAGCATTATATTGAGCTGGTTTGTGTCCCCCTCATCCCCAGGTCTACTCAGTACACTTCACTCTCCTTTAGAACATCCTCCTTCTGCTGGAAGTACCCACGGAACCATTCTATGTGCTCAATCTTTTGCTTGACGGTTAGATAGGGGTTTTTAGACAACCCGTTGATGACAAGTTCCATGAAATGGCGAACTGGTCCTTGCTTTGGGAAGTCTTCCAGATGACTATCTAAAAATACATGTTCGTGAAATGGGACATCTGATTCTTCCTCAAGACCTGGAATTAAAACAAAATCATCATTATAGGGGGCTTTCAAACACAGAAACAAGCTACTGGTATACATACTGTAATGTACGAGATGCGTTTTGTGTACTAAACATCTTCACACTAGCTTGTAATTAATAAAGCTTACCAACATTACTTTAAAGGGCACATAGCTTAGCTTTCTTGTTTATGTGTGTTTTGGGACACTGTCTTGGCAACAAAAAGAAAGAGAGCGTCCAATTTTATGTTAGTTTTGTTAGACTAAATGTACAATCACGTAAACATACCAATGCTTGTAAATATTAATTTAAAACATAAGTGTGACAGATGTCAGATCATCTTTCCTTCAAATTCAGTAACTTTGTGCTAATAACTTTGTAAACACACAACACCAAAGTATGTTAAATTCAAATGTTTATTAACTGGAATAGTGAAACAAACAAATGCTTTTATCTTTTACGAGTGGCTATTTTCACTCAGTAAAAAAATTATATATTTGATTCAGCGGTGGCTGGTGGCCCAAAAAAAACAGGGAGGTAGAAAAACGGCATAAGGCAAAGTTGTTAAGTCAGAAGAGGCACAACTACAAACCCTTTGTTCCATCAATCTGCCGTGCAAAAAAATGAGCCAAACTTTGTCCATGTGAGCAAATTCTCAGTCAGTGAAAAGTATACAGGGCCAGCAAGACAGTTATTAGCTCCACCCCCAATTCACTTGTCATACCAACCGCTCTTTAATGACCTGTTCTATTGATTGGCTAGTTTTGGTGGCTAATAAAATTAATTTGGACCAATTGTGTATGTTTAGTGTTTACTGTCTAATAAATGTGAACTAAGCTTAAAATAAAGCACTGCCATTGTATTGTGTTTAAAAGCAGGTAGGAGTTTACAATGGAGGCTGGTCCAAAAAAAAAACTCTGGCCTCTTCCCAGCAGTCAGAATTGCTGTTAATATAGGAATGTGGACTTTATAGAGTTTAGGCTAAAATGTCATTTTTTTCTTAAATTTTAGACAGACACACACACACACACACACACACACACATACATATATATATATATAGCTCTGGGAAAAATTAAGAGACCACTGCAAAATTATCAGTTTCTCTGGTTTTACTATTTATAGGTATGTGTTTGGGTAAAATGAACATTTTTGTTTTATTCTATAAACTGCTGACAACATTTCTCCCAAATTCCAAATAAAAATATTCTCATTTAGAGCATTTATTTGCAGAAAATGACAACTGGTCAAAATAACAAAAAAGATGCAGTGTTGTCAGACCTCGAATAATGCAAAAAAAATAAGTTCAGATTCATTTTTAAACAACACAATACTAATGTTTTAACTTAGGAAGAGTTCAGAAATCAATATTTGGTGGAATAACCCTGATTTTCAAGCACAGCTTTCATGCGTCTTGGCATGCTCTCCACCAGTCTTTCACATTGATGTTGGGTGATACACTATGAAAGGCGCTATATAAAAAAAGATTATTATTATTATTATACATATAATATTATTATTATACATATAAAATATGATATATACAGTACTAGTCAAAAGTCTGAGTATGGATTCCTCAAAATAGCCACCCTTTGCCTTAATAACAGCCTCACAATCACAAGGCATTTGGTTAACAAGTTTCAGCAGGAAATCACCCGACATGTCTTCCCAGCTCTTCTGCAGCAATTCCCAAAAATGTAGGGCACTTGTGGGTAGCTTTGCTTTGACTCTTCTGTCCATATCGTCCCATAAAAGTTCTATGGGATTGAGATCTGGAGACTGGGCAGGCCAGGTCATTAGATTGAGTTGTCCTTCACTTTACTTCTTTGCCAGAGTTCTTGCACAACTTTGAGGTGCGTTTCGGGTCATTATCTTGCTGAAGAACAAAGGACTGCCCAACTAGCCGTAATTCTGATGGAATGGCATGCCTCTGAAGTATGCTATGATACCCATGCTGGTTGAGCTTGCCATGGACTTAGTAAAGATCACCAACTCTGTCACCAGCAAAGCAACCCCAGACCGTGGCACTGCCTCCTCCATGCTACACAGTGGGAACCACACATGCAGAACTCATGCGCTCACCCTCTGTGTCTTACAAATACTCGGCGGTTGGACCCAAACATTTAAAATTTTGACTCATTGGTCCATAAGACCGACTTCCACTCCTCAAACGTCCAATTTCTGTGTTTTTGGCCCTGGCAAGACTCTTCCTCTGCACTCTTAACAATGCTTTCTTTGCAGCAATTCTTCCAGTTAGGCCAGCTTCATGCAATCTCCTCTGAACAGTTGATGTTGAAACATCTGTACGTCTAGTAGCATTTAGCTGAGCTTGTATTTCAGGGCCAGTTAATCGCCGGTTTCACAGACTTGTGACTCGAATGAACTTGTTCTCTGATTCTGAGGTCACCCTTGGCCTGCCTGACCTTATTCGGTCCTCATGAGTGCCAGTTTCTTCAAATAGTTTGATGGTCTTGACCACAGCAGTTACAGACACTTGCAAAGTTCTTGCGATTTGTCCTTCATTTCTTAAAGTAATTTTTTTATCTTTGCTTAACTGAGCGTATTTTGCCACTTTCTGCTCCCTTACATTCAGGAATGACAAACTTGTGCCTATGTACATATATTTATAGTAATCATGGACCATCACATGTTAACAATAATTGGTGACAAAAGGTTAATTAGGTAACATGCTAGTTAGCTCAGAGAACATCTAACAAATACACTTTTACACTTAGGCCATTGTTCTAACACCGTGTTATACACATTTCAGACTTTTAAATGACTTGGGCTTCAGACTGAAATCCCCTTGCTTTGGGTGACCATTTCATTGAAATTGACAAGATTTACATTTTCATTTAAAAATTTAAAATTTTGAATGCAATTCACTTATGATTACACTATGTAACACAATTTTTGTTCCTGGGTAGTAAGTGTTATTTCCTAATTGCTTATGCCTCAAAAGTATAGAAAATGGCTATTATTCCCCACAAACTTTGCTTTTGTGACCAGGACAGTGATATTTCAAAATATCACTATTTCCAATGGGAAAACAGGCAAATGTGTGTCTTTTCGTTCACATAAAGTCAGAAAAAAACAACATATGAATAAAAATTAACATGTATTTATACTAAAGTAATACAAAAATGACTACAAAAGATTTAGAAGTGAGCAGTTTTTCGAGATTTACAATTATACTGTATTTACAGTATAATCGTAAATCTCGAAAAACTATTCACTTCTTTTTGTTACACAGTGTTATCAGCTTATATAAGTACACGTATCATATAATGAAATATTAAGTGTTTATAGACAAGTTTATACAGTTAAAAGCATAGATAATCATGAAAAATCTGGTTTCAAGCAGGTGTACTCAAACTTTTGACTGGTACTGTACTGTTATATATATATATATATATATATATATATATATATATATATATATATATATATATATATATAATATATATATATATATGTAGTCCAAATTTAATTAAACAAAACTAGTTTTTTTTAATAATAATAAATTCAAAAATAAATATCAGAATATTTTCAGTATCTGTCTCATGAAGTTGACCAGGGAATGTTTTCTATATCAAACGGTTGGTTACAGTTGGACAGAGTTACAGAGTTACAGTTGGACAGACTGTACAGTAGGTGGCACTGTTTGGGGAGTAGTGGGGTTTGTTTCTGCCTTTTGTTTACGAGTTGACGACAGTACTGCAGAGTGGATGTAACCAGGACTTCCCGTCTTTCTTAGCTTGTGCCTAACAGTTTCTTAAAACACCTTATAAAATGGGTTGGAAGATATCTACACCCCGAGTACCGATGACTTAAGTTTGTTTAAGTCTGTTTGGGATTCAGCAGGATGACGTTGTGACTTGTCTTTATGTTGTTAGTTGTAAGTTTTCAGGATAAATGAAGACTATGTTTGCTCTTTTAAAGCGGGTGTCTGAAATTAGATTTACAGACCACTGCGGGAAAATTAATAAAATAAATAAATAAATATATTTAGGCCAGCACGCACGCTTGTGTAGCTGCTAACTGAATACTGTGTGCCCGCTGATGTGATCACATTAGCAAAGAAACTTCTTAAAACTGTCTTTATTTCAGTCTAAGTGCAGTTTTCCAGTCCATGTTATTTTTTGTTTCTGCTGACCAATCATTAAAAACTGACACAGCCCAAGTGGTTACTTTTTCAGTATTTCAGCATTCCTGAGAGAGAGGTGTCTTGTAGTCCTCGCGGTTTCATTTATTTCCTGACCTTTTATTGTTTTTATTATTGCTGTCGGTTCTGTTACTGAACTGTGTGTGTGTGTGTGTGTGTGTGTGTGTGTGTGTGTGTGTGTGTGTGTGTGTGTGTGTGTGTGTGTGTGTGTGTGATACATAGATAGATAGATAGATAGAGATAGATAGATAGATATAGATCTATATGGCTCTGGAAAAAATTAAGAGACCACTGCAAAATTATCAGTTTCTCTGGTTTTACTATTTATAGGTATGTGTTTGGGTAAAATGAACATTTTTGTTTTATTCTATAAACTACTGACAACATTTCTCCCAAATTCCAAGTAAAAATATTGTCATTTAGAGCATTTATTTGCAGAAAATGACAACTGGTCAAAATAACAAAAAAGATGCAGTGTTGTCAGACCTCGAATAATGCAAAGAAAATAAGTTCATATTCATTTTTAAACAACTCTATACTAATGTTTTAACTTAGGAAGAGTTCAGAAATCAATATTTGGTGGAATAAATATTGGCATGCTCTCCACCAGTCTTTAACATTGATGTTGGGTGACTTTATGCCACTCCTGGCGCAAAAATTCAAGCAGCTCGGCTTTGTTTGATGGCTTGTGACCATCCATCTTCCTCTTGATTCCAATTACTTTTGAGGTACTACTAGCACTGTTTTGTCATCCAGCTGGTCCTATTGCAAGAGGATAGTGATGACCACAGGAGTGGTTTTTATAGTTTTCCTCGTTAAATAAGATTTGGTTCAGGTGATCCCCTAATCAGTACCTCATTCAGTAGAATGAGGTGTGCCTGTGTTGGAATTCAACAGACACTGGAATGGAATGGCTGCCATACATGTAGAGATGCTGATTTAAGAAAAATGCAGTGGTCTCTTAATGTTTTCTAGAGCTGTATGTATGTATGTATGTATGTATGTATGTATATACACCATATATTATATCACACATTATATATATATATATATATATATATATATATATATATATATATATATATATATATATATATATATACACATATACACACACACACACACACACACACACACACACACACAGATTAGTTCAATGCCACCTATGTCGTATGCTTAATTATAAAAATCCATAACTTCTTTGTACTCTGGATTAGAACATTAGACTGATACTGATTTTAAAATAACTTAGAATGCAATTTCTGAACGTGTATTTTTTTATGTGTGTGCCACTACTTTACAGAATAAGTCACAGCATGCACAAATCTGTTTTCCTGTACAGCAACAGAAGAGTTCCAGTGCTCCCCTAAAAACCCTACCAGCCTCGTTGTTGATGGGATATTGCCAGAGCTTTCCATCCTTTGTCCACTGGATCATTTCCTCAAATCCATTCCGGGGCAGGTGTTTGATAACAGCTGCAATCTGACCAGCCAGCTCAATGTCCCACAGGGAGGGAACGGATACTAATAAATTAACAACAGAACACAGGTCATCACAAACTAGCAAGTGAAAAAAAAAAGAAATACATTTCATAGAACAACTCTGGTGAGAATAGCCTCCCCTTCATACAAATACAAAAGTATATACTGTATGAATGTCTGCAATACCATCTAAATCGCCTTTGATGTGCCATTGCTTACTTGTTTAATATCCAGTTGTATGTGTATTCTTTTTTTTGGTTTGTTTTTGTTATTTCATTAGTTTACCATGCCAACTAACCACAGAAATAAAGCTTAATTTCTAAAGTGAGTGTTTTCTTTTACAAATGACCACTAAGGGTGTGCAACTGTAATGTCAGCCCCCTCTATTTCAAATGTGAGTTAGAAAATTAAACAAAAACCTCTAGAAAATCAGTTTCAGAGAGGACTAAAATTTAGAAAACTTGTGGTTTTAAAAAAGCTTGACAATTTAAATAATACATTATACTTTTAAAATAACTGGAAAATAAATGTTGTGGATCACCACTCAAGCTGTCAAACAGATTCTCAAATAGCATTATATTTATTTATTTGTATCCCAACATTAGTTGTTTTTATAGTTTTGTCTTAGCCTTGGAACATTAAGTTCATCAGGAAACCAACAAACCTAGTTACGTTAGAAGGATAACCCAGCAAGTTACAATCAATAACTCAATTTGTAGTACTGCATGGGGCAAGGTGTCTAAACAACAGGGACAATGGAACCGAGCAGCGATGCATGCAGCCAGACTTCACATTAAAAAATATGGTTGACAGATCAGAAAGAAAAAAATATGTAAACTTGTAAAAAAAAAAAAATGCAGATTGAAATTAGGCATTTTTTTTTTTTTTTTTTACATAAAAATATATAAAAAGATATACAAAGCAAGCCTCTAAAATATCAGGTGTTCCCATAGCATTGAGTTTCTTTTCTCTCACAAATTGGCAGGTGTTATACAGCAGTCACTGACACAAAAGGTAATTTACTGGGAATATTCAGCATAAAACATTTACTATAAAATATGACAACCAAAAGATAAAGATCACTTTTAGATCAAAGTTAGAAAGCAGTAGCGTATTTCAAAACATGAGTGGCTGTTACTGAGCTTGTGATTACATGCATTTAAGCAGCTGTTAAATGTAATATTAGCTTTGTATTTTTTCAACATTTTGTACAAACCTTCTTTGGGTTCTGTTTCTGTTGTGTCCGTCATGGATGGAAAAATATTCAGTCTCTTGCCAGTGAACAAACTTTTCCTGGAAAATGGTGAATATAACATTTGATTTCATGTCTAAGCAAACTACAACATAAACCTGAGAACGAGAGGAGGATCGTGAATTTCAGATTGGTGCGAAAGAACTATGAATGTCAATAACATTTTATTTCTAGCTGGTTTTTTTTGTAATTTTTGGAAACATGACAATAAAACTTCAATTAAATGCCACTTACATTCAATAATGGTATATGTTTAATCCCTTTTATCTTCATATTTTTGTTCTTAAAAAGAGCATATAACTTCAGTTTTAATTATCTTATTTTTTCCTGTCCACTGACATTTTTATCACTATTCTGAGTGGTTCTTATTCTAAGAACTCACATCCTGTTTTTTTTTTTTTTTTTTTTTAGTCTGTGTTCGTGTGCTTTCACTTGAGTTCAGAAGCTCTTCAGTTTTAGTTGCCTGCCATCGATAACATTGGGAAGATCAGCGCTATCTTGTGATCTGCCATTCATTAACTGTAGCTGCACTTACTTATATAAAGATACTCTGGCTGATCTACCCTGCATTACATAGCTGCCACTAGAACTGAAGAGCAATAGACTTATCAAGTAATATCTGAGTAATTTCAATAAGAAAGCTGTCTCAATCCAGGAGGCTTGCAAATCTACAAAGAAGTACAAGTGGTCCTCAAATCTAAATTAAGATTTAAAACTAAACTTTAAACATGTGACATCCAACTTGAACACGACAAGACAGGCTTCCGTGCAGTTTCTTACCTCCTCCTGACTGCATCAAACTCATTCACAACTCCTCTGTCATGAGTATAGCCACGGCCATCGTCATCAAAGCGAATCTGATTGGCCGGTCTGTTAGGCGACCTAGCATTGGGGCGCTTGCCTACCTTCATGTCAGCAATAATGTTACTGCAAATAAAAAAGAAATACCATCACTTTTAGACTTGACTTTCTTTTAAGTTTTACCATGCCAGCTTCCCTCATTGATATTGCTTCATAATATTCAATATAATCAACATAAATGTTTGTAGAATTTGTGTTGACTTAAAATCCTTTGAGATCTACATAATGAACGGAAATGCACTAAACGGTTTAGTTTACCATGTGTTTATATAAAAATAAAAACATGGTAGCCCACGTTGAAATACAAAACACAAATATTTGGTAAAAAGGCATCCCCCTTCCAGAGCTACTGTATAACAAACACAATGCACAACTTCATACGGACAGGAGTAGCAGAAACACGCTGGCAAGCAGCTTCATGCTGCGGTACGTTTCTGCCCCCACACCAACTAAACTTTTTTTTAAATTTTTTATAGTAAAGTTAATAAATCTATTGAAGGCCAATGCATTTTTTAAATGCAACCAGAATTGAATATGTTATTGCAAAAGTGTTTAAAATACACTGATGGTCATTTACTAGATGAGTTTGAACTTTGAAAATCTGCTTGGTCAATCAGTATTGGGTCAGCAGGTCAGCAGTGCTGGTACTGTGTCTGCTCAAAGATCTCTTTGAATCCCCCCACATGGCAAGGGAAAACAGATGTCTGGCAGCATCCTCATTCCGTTTTCATGAAGGAAAACCTACACAGCTGGCACCAGGGTTTAAAGCAATTGTACTCATATGACACCAATTACTGCTTGTCACTGAACCTGTGAACAAGAATTAAGGATTTATGTGGAAGCCAAAATCCATTCTACCAGGGGATCATTACAGAAAGGATATTGTTAGGTTTCTCTGAATAAAATCCAACTGGCCTACAATTGAATAAAAACTCACGGCTGCAGAGTAGTCCAGCTGCATGAAAATACTGTACTTCCCATGCAGCTTAAGGGTTTCAATGGAACCTGAATACAAGCATTGTGTTCCACATTAAGTACATTGAACAGAGTGGTAAAAGCAGAACAGCACTGGTAAAAAGAATTCTGAAAACGTTTGCCACCTGGTGACAGAATGTTGCAAGTGCACTATATTGTGTACTGCTGACATTGCCAATGTTATGAAAGCAAACCCATGCAATCATGTTATTGACAAGCGTGTACATTTTTCAGCATTTCCTTTTGCCAGGAGTATTCTTACAAAAGCATAGAAATGTTCACTGTTCTTGTAAAAAGCACCACCTTATGTTCTTTAATACAATCATGAGAGGTTGGATTTCAGATTAGCATGTTGCGTTCAAAGATTTCTATATTATACTGGTTAAAAATGATTAACCCTTTAAGTGTTTACTGTGCCAGAATTAATTTTGTAAGCATTAGTCTGTTGCAGCACTGGCTAAAAATAGTTATCCACATTAAACGAGCTACAAAACCAGAAGCACTTATAACAGACCTTGAAAGGAAAGCAGAGCATGTTCATTTTTATGTGATCCATTAGATGCTAGCCTTTCAGAGTAAGCTTAATTAATCTAATGCAATTTAAGAACAGGTACTCGGCTCTATTGAGACCATTAATAAAGTAGGGTATTAGACGTGGTTTTGTGAACAGTTAGTAAATGCATTATTACAGCAAAAATGCACAGGTTCAGAATATTACAGGCAACCAGCACTGTTACAACAGAGAGTTTCCAAGTCGTGTTTACTTATCGTGACAATGTAGTTACGCCAGGTTGAAGTAAACATTTACCTTAATGTACATTAGAAAATTTATCAGATTGCCTTTAACCTGATTGTTCAGAATGAGGTTAAATCTTAATCTCTGAAGGACCCTGAATGTTATCTTCAAACTATGTTTAATCACTGCTCCAAATTAATCCACCAGAAAATACATTCAGCTTGATGAAAGAAAACCTCTGTTCTAGTAAATAACATGCCCTCTGAATGTTGTCTGTCAATGTAAACTTAAGTCTGCTTCCTCGCTGCCCGGTAAGATCAATCTATCTATTTAAAATTAGCATAGCAAATAGTTAAATAAAAAATATGCATATATAATTTGAGAATAGCGTTTGATGTCAGCAGCAATACAGTTACCACGACAGCAACTAGTCTCCGGTTTGAATGACGAGTTGAAATCAAACAAGTGGATGCAGTCTGACAGCTTTCAGCAGCGTTATTTCAGCATATCACAGTAACAACACAGGACGTGCTCTGTTGGACTCTAACAAAGCCAGGAAGGAGGCTTTGAATAAACTTTATGAACAAGTTACTGAACAAACAGCGTTCACACATGTAAACTAGATATTTTTAATTACTAAAACTTTCAGGAAACTGGATTGTTCCTTAGCTGTGAAATGATGATGTCACCGTCTGTAATATAAAGGCTAAAAGCTTGTTGTGAACCAGACTGTACATTATTATCAGAGTAGTTCTGGTAATATTAAACACATTTAAAGCACTACTGCCTCATGTGTCACATGCATGTTAGTATTCACTAGGATCACAATGAGCCAACTTCCAGTGTTATAGCCAATATATTTTAAGACTTCACGGTAACTTAAATATTCAAGCTTACACAAAAACAAGAACCTGCACTCAAATAAAATAAGACACCAGTGCTTGTATTATTTTACATGTTTTACACACAGTTCATAAACCATGTTTGATTTTGTGTACAAGGTACCTGAACTGAAGAAAAGCTCCATGCAAGTATAAGATTTTTATTTAGTAGTGAAGCATTATTTAGGCTATTGGAAATACCTAAGAAGCAACATAGTCCACCGCTGGGATAATGAAACCTGAAGGCTACCAGACCACAGATGGAATTCTGAGTAAACCACGTTGCTCACAGAATAATGAGGAAAATAAAATCATGGAAAAATAAAACAGAAAGATTGTACCTTTTTTTTTTTTTTTTTTTTTTTTTTTTTTTAACGTATCAATTTTCTAACAGCAATAGAACCCTCATAAGAGGGCTGTACAGTCTGGCAAGGCCCTTCTCGTTATGCTGACCGCACTCACCTTCAGCTCGGGACTGCTTAATACAGCTGCTGTGTTGTTTACCGGTTTGTGTTGTGCATTTGAAATCTGCTGCAGAACGAGGAATTAGGCATGCCTGAAATATGTAGAAGTACTAGTCGGAAAAACTCTAGTTTGAGAAGCCAGCCTTACCCAATGTTGTTAGTTTCTCCTTTTCTATGGACCTCAGTGTCCGACTCGTGTTTCCTTAGCTGCTGCAGCAGCTCTGATTCCGTCTGACTCTTTTTAAAAGGCATGGAGGAAGCAACCGCAGATGCAGCGGCAACGAGCTCTGGGCTCAGGGACTCTCTATTTCAAACAGACACAGACAGTTAGTAGTTTCAGAACAATACGCTTCCAATTCACCCTTAAGAATCAACATTAGAAAAAAACACACCTTGACAAGTGTTAATAATAAATGAATAAGAAGCAAAAGTGGAAAACTGATTTGTATACCTTTAATATAATTGTAACTAAAAAAATAGTTGCATAAATCTTCTCTGGCATGCACATCCATTCATTCTACATGCGCAGTTCTGTAAAAAACACTAATATTTTGGTAAATATGTATTTTCATTTTAAAACATCTGTATCTGGTACTACTATCAGTTAAAGAAATCCCTTTTTTGCAAGCAATGGTTTTAACTGTCTTGCACCTCCTGGGTTATTTTAACTGGAGGGTGAAATTAAGCACACTCCTTCACTAACATTTCCTGTCAATAACCAATCAGCTGCTCCCCTTAATGACTGACATACTTTCAGCCAGTAACATGCTTTGACCCAGAAGAGACTGCTGAGGTGACATGACCCAGAAAGTGCAGGTGCAAACAGATAATCCAATAATATGCCATTAAAACTGAGAGCTTCCTTTAACCTTAGGTAATACCAAATACCATCTTTTTTTATAACATGTTTCTTTAATAACTCAACATTCAGCTAACGGAAGTGCAAAACAACTCACTTATGACATTATTTTGATAGCTACAATTACTTTAACTTGCACTGCTGATGATGGCTCACTCACTTCTGAGTCTGCTGTTCTGTGGTAGCTTTCTGAAACATGCTTGTTGCACTCTCCATGGATTCAGGGTGAACTCTTGGTTGCTCCTTGCTCTTCTGAGATTTTGAAGCCTGGAACTTCTTCTTTGTGGTCACGTCTACTTTCATTGCACTCAGGAGATCTAATAGGTTCTCTTTTCCAGACTTCCCCGGCTTCTTCTCTTTCACCTTGGCTTCCTTCTCTCCAGTTTTAGGTGCAGAAGACTCTTCACTCTCTTTGGAGATGGCTTTGCTTGTGCTAAAGGACCTCTGGTTGGGAGCACAGACTCTGATAAGAATAAAAAGAGATGTTGCCAATAACAAATATTAATTATCTTGAAAACAGTCAGACAGATTTAGCATTTTTTTTTTTTTTTTTACAGTAATCGTGAATTTGGACAGATTTATTTTTATTGGTCATCTAACCAAAAGGAAGAGCAGACCTAGGTTTCTTATGTACAACTCGATTTGACAGATGAACTTGGATTGGATGAGCAACCCTGAAAGTCTCATCCAAATCTTATTAAACTCACCCACCTCCAATTTACAGACAAATACAAAAAAGACAATTGTCAGCCCTTTCTCAAAAATGTGTACTACAGACATGTTACTGAAAGCGTCATGTTATTGGAAATTATGTGAGGTTTCCAAAAGTAAAAATACCTGCTGTGTACATGTGTGTGCATGCAAGAAATATACTCTGGTGCTAAAGTCTGTCAGTCAATGGGGAACTGTAAGCTCTCTTTTCAGGCTCCCTCTTGACTGTTCATCAGGTACAGTATCCCTACAAGGGCCTTTGCTATGAGAAGTTGTAAAAAAGTTTAAACTGTTGATGAAACTGTATTTTTTTTAGTATTATTGTATTGGCCAGCACAGCTATTGCCCTCAGAAAGGACAGTTCTTCCTTCAGCTTGGGGAGGAATTTAGACTGGAAAGAGTACAAAGCGGCTGTTAAATCCGATGATACACAACTTGTTGCACAAAGCTTTCGATGTCTGTGGTAACAACCAAAGGAAGGATGCAGTATAGCTTGGGAAATTGTCTGCTAGATGCCTTGAACCTCATCTTGTACTATGAAAAATACCATCTTAGCTAGTCAGATTTACTGTCAGGAAACTGGATTGTGCCTTAGCTGTGAAATGATGTTGTCACCGTCTGTAATAAAGGCTAAAAGCTTGTTGTGAACCAGACTGTACATTATTATGAGAGTACTACTGGTAATATTAAACACATTTAAAGCACTGCTGCCTCATGTGTCACATGCATGTTAGTATTCACTAGGACCCTAATGAGCTTACTTACGTCTAGTGTTATTGTCTTGCTCGGATTCAAATGAAGCATTTGTGCCAGCAATTTACAGGACATGTCAACTGACTATTACAATCTGTTTGTCTACAGATAACAAAGAAGCAGAGACTTTTTTTTTTTTTTTGGGGGGGGGGGGGGGGGGGGGATTTGTAAATGAACATAATCTTTGTTATGGCGTTCCTTTGCCTATTGGTTTTTCCACATGCATCTTAAATCCCTAATACATGCACACATACATGAGTTCAAAGTTGATTAAAAGTTGGGGTTGCGCCATTAACCTATACTGACGAGAAAAAGACTACAGATGTTATCTTGAACATCACTGCTCAAGACACCGTGTTCTCGTTAATCAAAACACAGTACAGGTTTCCCTCTTGCTGACTTGACTTGCAATACATCCTGTGTCAAGGTTCTGTTGGCATGACAAATGAATTGTGAGACATTCCCTTACACATAGTATTGTTCGCAGGTCCTTACATTTTTAAGCACACCTCTTAAACAGTGTATAGTACAAATAAAATAAAAAAATGTGTGACCCCTTACCCCTTTTTATAGTGCATCCTTTGCAGGTTAGGACATGTTGACACAGATATTCTTTTCGTTTCTTGTTGATTTGTTATGTTTACACTGTGCTCTACAACAGGGTTTATCCCGCTTCTGTTCCTGGTTGCCAGTAAAACGACCCTTCTGTACATCTTTAATAATCTGAGAAGTTAACAAGTTCCCTGTGAAACAAAAAACCTACAATGTCACAGGCATGTTTCACTGACCTCTCACCGCGGCTGCACTGAAAAGCATCCGAAAGGGAAACGCTTTATCAAGATAAAGGTTCCGCTTCAAGGAGGGACGTATAGCGAGTGGGTTACGTATTATAAGTGAATAAAGTCGTGATATAAATAAATAAACAAATTAATGCATAACTAAATTAACCATGATATAATATTGGATTGCTCCGTGTCACACAAGACCCAGATATCTTAATTAATATTATCATTTAAGTAGTATTGCACATCCATCCAACCATCCGTCCAGTAGATGGAGCACGAGCCTAAGGTTTGTAAACAAGCTTTTATTTTTGTGCTAGTTTTTAACCAGAGGGTGAAAAAGCTAACATGTTTAATGTAAAAAAAAATGACATCACTGAAACTGTGGATACATTAGTCAAAAAAATAATTATTACACATTACAGGACGTACCATGTCAACTGTAGTTTTCAGTGTGTGCTGGGCTTAGCATCCTGTCCTTTGTGAACTGTATGGAAGCCTGTTTTTTTTGCTGCGATATTTAGTGCTATTTTGGCATGAGGAAAAAAATATAATAAGCAATGGTAAATACAAGGTTTAATGCAGTAAACATCAGAATGTAAAATAATTATGATATTAAATAATTATGTTTATACACTATATTGTACATTGCTACTTAGCTGTAATTTGCAATTGGATACAATTGTGCTGGAGACAGTATTTGGCACCTAGGCTATATATAGTGCCAATACTGCCAGTCCAGGAGGCACAATAGAAAGTATCTGGCACAACACAGTTTTAATGGCTTTCAGCTGTCACTAGAAGCAGCTCTCCTTGCTAATGCTAGTCCTGAGTCCACTCATGAGAAAATCTGAGAATCACCAAGCGGGCCTTTGATTTACTGTGTGAACACGACATAGCTGATAAGAGCCCCGTCTGCCAAGTGGCTGTTTATTGGCTGTCTGAATCGCGTAGGCGGCATAACAGCGTAAAAATTTCAAAACGTGTAAACACTGTCCCGAAGTCGTGAAAACACTTAAATTAAACACCTGGATACGTAATTTTCGTAAGCAAACACCAGTTCTGTGAAGTACTTGTAGTACAGTATGTTGCACTTGACTTAGCGTCGTAACCAGAGCTGATATTACCGGGGAGTCAGACTTATCTCAAGCTATAGGTGGCAGTACTATTTATATGACTGCTTGGTATTTACTATTCAACCTCCAAATCTATGTTAGAAAATTAAGTAGTCCTTTGTACTTTACCAGAATTTTTACATGAGCATCAGCATTGATGATGCAAAAAAAAAAAAAAAAAAAAACAACTGTGTACACGACCTCGGTGTCCTCATCATCATAAACTAGTTACGGCCATGGTTGAACTGTGAAGGTTAACGTCGTGGCCTAATGAATAGGCACTAGGACAGCAGGGAGCTCCCCACAGCACGTAGCTGCTTGTGTTTCTTCCTCTGTACAGACAGGTTTGACTGAGAAGGGAAAGGGGCTGGGGTTTTGCCACTGATGGCAGTATTTATTCTCTCGGTTATAAGAACCTCCTAACCCACATATTAGAAACTGTGTAAACCTTGATTGATTGTCTGTGATTATCTGTTGTGCAGAGAAGTGGACGAATGACAATTACACGTAAGAAGACGAGTGTGTGTGTGAACATGTGAACTTGGCTCTGAAGAGGTAACTTTTTCTTCTTCAGTGTAATAGGACTATATCTACCTGCCGTCATAAACGTCGTGATATGCATGCAATACGACTGAACAACAGCAAAGAATGGAGTTGAAACCAGTTATGTGGTGCTGTTAGGTGCATGTGTTCTCGCTCTCATTCGATTGTCTTTTCTGGCTTGTAATAACGTATGTTCTTAAATAAAATTAAAATGAAGGTGGCTCTGTGTTCAGCGGGACAGTTTGGGAAAGTTCCGGCTTTTCAACTCTCAACCCAATGCATTCTGGTACGTTTTACCTTTCTCAGGTATCATTCGTACCTTTAAGAGAAGCAGGACTACGCTTGCCAGAATGTATTGGGTTGTGAGTTGAAAAGCCTTGAACGATGTCAAACTGTACCGGTGAACACGAAGCCATAGGGTCTCCTTATTTAAAATGGCATTAGTAACCCAGACGTTGAGCATGGTTGATGTTGTAACACGCAGGCTGTATTGACACAAGGGTCAGTAACTCTTACAAAACATCATATTTTGGACTTTAACTGTGAAGCAGTTGTGCTGCAAAATACCCACAATACTAGTGCATTATACTTTATTCAGTAATTCTGCTGCTGTAGTTTTTGCAAGGTCACAGAGCAACAGCTGAAGGTTGAGCTTTTGAGGACCTTACCAGCTAAAATTAATAACAGACATAACATAAACATTCATTTACACTTCATTAGAATTGGATTCAGCTGTTTCCCAAGGTCACTGAATGTGTAATACTGGTATAACTTCGGGTGGCAGTTCTGAAGAATTACTGCACATCACAAAAACCCATGCAACAAATTGTGGAATGGAAATGTGCCCTTGCCATAGACCAGATCCTGCTAGTGAACTGATTTTAACAAATATTCTACTTGCTAGGAAAAGAAACAGATGCTTGTCCACTAAACGGTTTTTGTTTGTCTACACAGGGTTTACTTACACAGATTCAGCTTCTGTTCACAGAAACCATAGGATTACATAGAAAGCAACAGAAAAGGACACAATGAGCCCCCATCCTGTTGTCCAGGCTATTATTGACCTGTCTGCAGGGGCTATAGGTAAGACAACAGATCCATAGGGCCGTATTTTCATGGTGATTGTTTTATAATATCGTAGCTCTAATTTTGTATCTAAAGCCAGGCAGTGTGTGCTAATGGGGAGTGCTGTGGATTCTGTTTCCTGTCAGTGAGATGAAATGAGGTTAAAAATTCTATAACCATGAATGCAGAAGAGCCTGGCTCTTGTATATAGTGGTTAAGACGCTCGTTTGCTATGGGTGGTTGCTGCACCTCATTCCATTTCTAACATGCTTCTTTTAAAATCTTCATTTTGGTGTTACCATGCATCTTCCTCAGGACCTAAAGTTTTCAAAACAAACAAATCCTTGTGAAATGTCTTAAAAAAAAAAAAAACTGTACAGACAAACCCAAATTTGACTCGTTGACCCGAATAGGCTGGTAAGGTTTCAAGTTAATTTGCATGAACTTTTAGAACTGATGAAATGCAACAGAGGACTTGGATAAAATTATCCTTAATGGATTAGGTCTGTATCCAGAAATCCACAGGTTAATTGCTTGGATAATGACATTAGATTATGATAGGCCAGATCTAATAAATACACAGTAAGCTATGAGGATTGACAAACCACGCTTTAAGGGTAACTGCACAATGGAGCTTCTGGGGATAGCATGACTATGACATGCCAACTGGAGCAGATGAGTTTAGGGTGCTAGCTTTAAAACATTCTGTAACAGTCAGGGAAATACTTGACTTGGCAGTGCACTGTGAAAGGAAATCAGAGACGTGCATTGTGTCTCAACAAAACAGCATTATTTTAGTTCAGTATACACAAAACCACATTATTTTTTTTTAAGTTATGTTTTGCCCTGGTACAAGTGTGGCTTTTCTATGTTTTTCTCTTTAACTTCACTGCATTTTCATCAGGAACATACAGTGGAAGCCTGTCTGTTGTTAATGAGCTGTTTATTTTATTATTCTAGACAAATGGTGCAGGCTTCATCACTTTTTCTTTTGGGAGAGGCTACATTATGTTGTAGTTAAGGGTACATTATTGTAAAAATGCCTTGTGCAAATCCTAGCTAGTACATGTTTTTCCTTTTTCAAGGCAAGTGTGTTTATAGTCTGTTATATTGTAAGTGCAGTAACATGATATTTACAGTACACTATCTGAGGTTATTATAGGGTATTCATACTATGTTACAGTTATGTTAGTTATGACATCTGTGTTTGCAAGACATGCTTTCTAGCACAGTTGTTATGGAAATTTTCCCCACGCCAATGCTTTCTTTGCTGTCTTTAACCAACCAACTAGTTCACCCTATTGGCAGCCAGTGCTGATATTAATTTGCCTTTGAAGAGAAACAGATTGTAGTTCCTTCTGAATTTGGCACATTCAATGCAAGTCTAAACTTAAACAGTGCAGTTCAGTTCACTGAATAAGGCCTATTTGTTTAAAGTGATTTGTGCCCTAGTATTTGCTGTGACACCGCCGTAGCGACGCCGCTCCAATTTACTTGGCATGTACAGTCAAATAAAATAAAAATAAAAGCAACATAATAATACTCTCTAAGAATGCACTATTAAAAAGAAACTACATTTTACATTTCTTTTTTAAACTGTACCTTGCCTTTTTATAAGTAGTTTTGAGTCTCATTGAGTTTGATTGCTTTTTTTGTCATGGTCCGGGACAGTGCTTTGCACAGCTTTGAAAGCCCAGCAAATTAGTTTTCTCTTACACTTCATCATTGTGGTTTTGGTTCCCCTTTAGTTTGACCCCTCACTGAACCTGCTTTGTTTTCATAAAAGTGGTGCCTCTGAAGTTTAAGCAGGGGGTTTGTCGAGATGCGTGTGTTTAATTAGTGCTATCATAACACTATGTTCATACATCACAATCAAGTGTTTTAATTTAAAGCTATTTGCTCTTTAATGAATCAGTATAGTCTTCTTTCTGTTTTTTAGGCGGAACGGCCTGTGTGCTCAGCGGACAGCCCTTTGACACTGCCAAAGTGAAGATGCAAACATTCCCAACCATGTACAAAGGCTTTGTGAATTGTTTTATAACCACATACAAGCAGGTTGGTTTCCGAGGACTCTACCACGGTACTACCCCGGCTCTCATGGCGAACATTGCAGAGAATTCTGTTCTCTTCATGTGTTACGGCTTTTGTCAGCAGGTAGTTAGGAACCTGGCAGGAATAGACAACGAGACACAACTCAGGTGAGGGCTGGACAACACCAACAAGAACGTAGGCTTGCTCAATAAGAAATGCTAGACCCGGTTTTCCTTAATTTCCCTTAATAATTTCTAGAATCCCTGCCCTGCAAAAGGGGTCATTCTTTTAACATATCTGTGTGTAATTGTACAACAATGTAACAGATATGAATACACACACGTACAGGTGTGCAAACCGTCCTATTGTAAACTAATAGAAAAATAATTACAGTAATGTTACTTTTTGTGAAGTGGAACCTTATTTTATATGTATGCTTGCTCTTTGGTGTTTTCAAAGGTTGTATCTAAATTATCCCTGTAATCCATGCATTCTTATTTTTCTCCCTTCCCTTTTCAGCGATGTGGGAAACGCTGTAGCCGGCTCGTTTGCCTCAGTATTCTCCTCTCTGGTCCTGTGCCCAACGGAGCTGGTGAAATGTCGACTCCAGGCCATGCATGAAATGGAGGTGTCGGGCAAGATAGCAAAAGGGCAAAAGTAAGTTACTGGATTGGCATCATAGTATCAGTCAAGCCTTGTAACGTTGTTTTTATTTACATCAATTTCAGTAGCATTTATTTCCACACAGTGTAACCAGGTGGAAAAATGTTGTAAATGCGGAAAGGATCTTAATACAAGAAATTAAAATTATATATATATATATATGCCCCTCTTTATGGTTTTATACTTATTTACACAGAATTATACAGAAAAACTCCAGCATTTGCTGTTAAATAGTTTGATCCAACTACTCTATCACAACAGAGTCAGTTTATTACTCCCCTTACAGCATTTCAAATTAAACTATATTCAACTTCAACATAACCTAAATCTTGCATTAAATCCATTTCAGAATCTGAAAGTAAGTGTTAATGAAACAATCACACAGTCAACAGAACTGTGTACCTTTAACCCCCAAACAAAATGAAACGAAGCCGGGTTGGCCCAGTAAGCTACGACAAATGATTACTTTATCCTCTGCTGAGGAGGAAATCTGATGAAACTTGGTTGGGACATTTTTTAGCGCAACTTATTAAGAATATCAGGGGACAGAATGAAGAGCCTATCTGTCTTTACGTAGGGATGTCTGTTGCCCTTTTATTTTTTACGTCTATCTGGAGAACTTGTTTTTGTATCTTATCTCCAGTTGTTTCATAATAGGCGTGTAACCTTGATATGGTGAAAAAACATCATTGGTAGCTCTTTGTTCAGGGCTGTTGCCAGTGCTAACATGTTATTTATTTGTGGTATGCCTACTTTTCAAATTGCAGCTACGTAGTTATAAGTGAAGGTGTGTATTTGCTATCTAAGTAAGTTGACCTTGATGATTTCACCTAACTGATTTGACGGTTGTTGTCATAACAGCTATTCTCAGCCAAAATATTGTGAATGCATTGCTGGCTGCAGGATTGGCTCAGGTGCCTTGGCTGTATTTTAATACAGAGATTTGAACAGCACTTTAGATTACAGGATATGAATTATATTACATTGCAATTACTGGTAATTAACAATGGTTACTACTCTTACACTGTAAAGTGTAATTACCGTATTGCTTCGAATTTAAGACGCACTGTTTATACCAATTTTTTCTTCTCAAAAAATGGCCTGCTTCTTAAATTCAAGTATAGTGATCTGTGTATTAAAATTGCCAACAAAAGACGTGAGCATCAAAACAAAGCAAGCAGCAACGTGACTGACTGCAGAGAAAAGACGAACAAGGACGTAACTGCCCGATCTTGAATCATCCATGAAATACAGGGAGCCATTTTCAAAGAAGTGCCATTATCTTACTGAGGAATTCAAAGAGAAGCTTTTACAGTTTCAGCATTTAGTTATTGGGCTCCGTTCTAACAAACCAGTACCAGTTTGGATAGATCGGAAATGCTAATCAGACCCCCGTATTTTGTCAAGCAATAAGTTCACAAAAAGGGTGAAAAACAGATGCAAGTAGTCATGACTGGAAATGAGAAGCAGCGCATAACTGTAATGCTCTGTGTGACAGCAGACGGACGCAAACTACCTCCAAATGTCGATTTCTAATTAGCGGAATGGAGAACGTATCTTTGTAAAAGCATCTTTATTTTATATTTTTTCCTCAAATTGAGGGTGGGAAATGTGGGCTGCATCTTAAATTCGAGGGTGTCTGTAATTCGAAGGAATACGGTACATGGAAATTATTGTTACCTGATGTAATTACTTGGTAAAGCATGACAAGGGTCATTCCCATTTAATTACACCTGTTTTCTACCAATTGTTACATGTTATGACATGGTTATGTGTGCTACATAAGCTAAAGTACAGCAAGTACAAGTGGAGTTGCCAGCAACTTTACGGCTTCCAGTAACAGTACCAAACACTTTAGTAAATAGTGCAGAATACTAGTACCAGTGTTCCATAGTAACAATGACCCTATCTGCACTCTACTATGAGTTATAAACCAGTTTTACATTTGACCTTTAGGAGAGGTCAAAGGTCACGGCCAATTACATTTTCTTGATAGAGCATACATGGGTTACTATATGTGTTCCATAGTAACCATGTCCTATCTGCACTCTATAAGGAGTTATTAGCCAGTTTTGTATGTTTATGATGTCATCCAATGTGGCCACCATGTTTTTTTTATTGTAGCAACTTCCCTTGAACAACCGTTAAAGACAGCCACACTAGGATCATGTGTGCCGATTTTTTGGTTTAATCAGACTAGCGATTTCAGAGACAAAGGTTTTTGTAGCCAGTTTTGTATGTTGATGATGTCATCCAACATGGCCTCCATGTTTTTTTATTGTTGCAACTTCCCTTTAACACCCTTTAAAGACAACCACGCTACAATCATATGTGCCATTGGGTTTGTCAATCAGACTTGAGGTTTGGGAGAAGGTCTTTGTAGTTTGTGATTATGATGTATGTACCATGCGATTTGACATCATGCAGCATGGCCGCCATACCACACAACCTATCTGCTTCTTATGAACACCTGTTAATCTTGACCTATCACTCAACAACTAAACCAACTTTCAGCACTCTGCAATAAGTCGTTTTCGAAAGACTAATTTTTACATTTAGGCAAAATTGTTTTTTTCAGTCCAATATGGCGGCCAAACCATGTGACTTACGACATAAGTTCTTTAGCATTTTCCATCTTCCCATAAGCATCTACCAACCTACCGAATTTGGTGAGTTTTCGAGCAACTGTGGCAGAAAGAAAACTAATAATAATAAGAAGAATCCCAACCTATGGCGTGGAAGCCTAAAAATGTCAGTGTTGGTTCATGCGTAATAACGTACCCTGCCCTTTCATGCATTCTGTCACCAGCACTGTGTGGTCAGTGGTTAAAGGAGTCCTGCGCTCAGGCGGTCCTCTGGGGATGTACCAGGGTCTCACCAGTACTCTGGTCAGGGAAGTGCCCGGATACTTTTTCTTTTTTGGGGGCTATGAATTCAGCCGCAGTGTATTCGCTTCAGGAGGCAAGTCCAAGGATGATTTGGGTAAGTGCCATTGTCAGCTTTTAGTGTAATGTAAAAAAATGCAGTTTTTAATATTGGAGCCTTTTGACAAAATGTTTGCTGCTAGTACACTTCTGTACTGTGCACCAGTTTAGATCATAGAACTTTTTGATTACTAAGGTAAAAAATTAACAGTTCTAACTGACAATATTAGCATCCAGCGTCATTTATATCAATTGAATAGACTCCAATACCTTGAGTTAGAATAGGTCTTCTTAGTCATTGTTATTGTGCTAGGCCTTGGCTTGTCCTGATCAAGGTTCCTGTGCTGGTGTGTAGGTGTCCTTCCTGTGGTATTCAGTGGTGGGTTTGGAGGGGCTTGTCTCTGGCTCTCTGTGTATCCCATCGACTGTGTCAAATCCAGAATCCAGGTCCTCTCCATGGCAGGGAAGCAGGCTGGCTTTCTCAAAACCTTTACCAGTATTGTTAAATACGAAGGTAGGTGCTTTTCTTGTTTCAAAAATGTTACATACATTTAAAAATCATTATTTCATATTCATAACCATATTTAATAGATTAAACATAAGCATTCACTAGCCAGCAAATACAGTACTTTCATATTTCTATAAAATGGGCTATGTAGAAGTTTATTTTTTTTAGAACCTCCTCCCCAAGCAGAGTTTATTCACAGTACAGAACGTACATTGAGTAGTGAATGTACACATGTGCAATGTATCTTTTACTTGAAAACTAAGACATTTAGCTTTTAACTGCGTTGTCTATTGGACATATTGGCCCCATTCATTAGTTATTTACAGGATGTATAGGGCCTTACAATCCAAGTTTATTGAACGTCCCTTTACAGTATTCATAGTGTTTGATATCAAGTGAAGGTTATACTATAGTGCTATAATGTATTCCCTTCAAGAGACCAGCCATGTGCTTTCATGTTTAAAGTGTTTGGGTCTCGCTTCCTCACTAGGAATACCAGCCCTGTACTCCGGCCTGACTCCAACAATGATCCGCACCTTTCCAGCCAATGGTGCACTGTTCCTGACCTATGAGCTCAGCAGGAAGATGATGATGAAGCAGTTTGACAGTTGAGCTATGTGCTATCTACCCTTGCCTTGAAGACTTTTTTATATGGGGTTCATGCAAGCCATCTACTAGGTAGTGATACACATCCATCACACACGTTTTTATCATTTAATTTTACATTAAAGGCCACCTCTTTAACTTTAACTAGTCCAGAAATGCTTGCTTTGATTCAGAAATAGAGCTAGTCTAGGCTATGGACCTTGATGTTTCTACCCCTGTGTCGAAACGTAATCTAAATCAACATTTATTGCATGCCACTCTGAGGAATAATATTGAAATTAAAAAGGGTGCCAGTACTTCTGTATAACTCAGCATCTCTTCTTTAAAAGCCTTTAATACTTGAAACGATACTTTTATATAAATACAATTTCTGTAAAATTCAGAAACCACTTTTAAAAAGTGTTTTTTTGTAAATTACTTTTAAAGATGTATTTTCTGGTTTAGTTGCTAGTACTAGTTTAACATGCATCTACAGTATGACTAACAATTGCAGTAATGCGTAACCTGCAGTGTTGTAACATCAATCATATTGCAGTATTAATAGTAATGTTTCTCAGCAGTGAGTAATGAAAGAGAGGAAATATTTTAGTAGATTTTTTAAGTTAATGCTGAAGACTTTTTGGCCCTTGTTTAAGAAGAAAGAAACTTTTAAATAATGTTTGACTCAATTTATCTCTTCCCACCAAAACTGTTTCTTATTAAAGGCTAAACACCATGTCCAAAAACGGAAATATGATTTCAAACTCGATTATCTTTCAAAGCTAAAACTGAGGTAGGAAAAACAAAATAGCATGGAATATAACACTAGACTCTCTCCAAGAAACTACCTGGAAACTATTTATACTGTATACAGTAGTAACTTGGTTGGAAAGGTTGTAAAAAGATAATCCAGAGGCAATCTACCTGTCTGTCTGGAAGAACGTGTGAGTGGGGATATTGATTTACAATCTAGCTATATGCTGGAGAGAAAGTGAGGAACAAGATAGAGCGGAAAATACTGTTACATTTCTCCAATGTTGGTAAAAGTCACAGGGACTGTATTATTTAAACGTGGCACCTGAGCTGTTTGGAATCTGTTTAGAAAGCTTTTTATTTTAGGAGAATATCAAAGATCATATGGATGCTACAGTAAGAGAAGTGATGGAGATTGTGGGGAGCATAAAAATCTCAGGAGGACAAGATGCATTCTGCTCGTGAAATATATATTGTTCATGTCTGTCCGGTCAAGGGTTATCACGTTAAACTGTTTGTTAACAGTATTGCTGTTTCTATTAATGTGACTATGATGTTGACAGAAAACCAGGCGCTCAGTAATAGAAAGGGTAAAAAAACATGGTTTTCATGTGTGAATAATTTTGTTTTGAATGTTCCCATATTTTTCGACCATGGTGTGTTTACAGCCTTTATAGATGAGCTTCAGTACATGTACACCTACTTGCGACCTGTTATACTACATAAACACATTGGTCTAAGTATACATCTCATAGTATGTTGAATACCCATGTTCTTAAGTTGAAATACAGTTAACTATTAAAAAGTCTGTTTTGGCGAGTTTGATATTTGTATTTTTTTCTTTCATTGTGGCATCTTCTTATTCCTCTGAATTACCATATTCATAACACATTTAGTCATGGTTCTTCATCCAAACTATACTCAAGTGCAGGCGATGGGACTGCTGAGGTTGGTGTGACATTCAATGTGGTCCCAGGCTTGGCAGTCATCATTGCTGACATTCATTTTTGGTACAGTACCACAGTTGGACAGATACTGTATCTGGATGGCTGTGTAATTTGATAAGTGTCATGTTATATTGATTCTGCTAAGGTAGGACAGCAGATCAGATGGAGGGGTGATGGTACGTGCTTGGTTGACAGGTGCTTCTACATCCAAGACTTGTCTGAGATTTTATATCTCAGATGGGTACCCAGTATAGGCCCAAAAATATCTGCCCCAATATCCAACTCTTAGCTGGTCACCAGCTGTTGCTAGAATCTTCATCAGGGCTACGCCCTTTTCTAGCTCATGAAAAGAATACCACAGCAAAAGATAACATTGGTAAAAGATCTGTACAACTTCCTAAATACATTTTGTGTAAATACATGTCTGTATAAAGTCTATGGAACATGTGTAAAATATATTAAACTTTTTTTTTTTTTTTATTGAATATTGAAAATAATCAATTTTACAAATCACATTTCACACAAATCCTTAATATTATCTTTAAAATTGTTTTTAGCTAGGTAATCACAGTATTTAGTGTTATAATTCTTATACAACTACAGTACTTTTCCGTTACAAATAGGTATATTTTTTTTAATTAAGATATGTATTTTTTGTAATAGTTGACGGGGAAGGCTCCACCATTTAATTCAGCCCAGTCAATTCACGCAAAAGAAAACAACAATACAGGAAAAGTCTCTTATTTACTGCTAACCCTATTTACAAAACATTAAGGATTTTTTTTTAATGACTGATTTATTGAATAGTGTTTAAAAACATTTTCAGATTAAGCAATGTTTTTAAAAATGAACATGCTCTATAACAGCTGAAAAAAAGTGTTTTAATGAAATGAAAGTCCTCAAAATGGGCTACAAAATAGTGCTAAAGATAACGTTTTGGGTGCCATGTTTTAAAAACAATAAACCGCTCAACCACCAAAGCTGTCCGGTAAGACAACCTTATATACACATTGGTGATCAACTATGTGGTATATTCCCTTTGTAGAAAATATTTGAACAAATATGAACAAAGATGCCATGCTAATATTTGACTGAAATCTTTCTGCTGGCAGCCAAACCTGCTGTAACCGGTGTTACCACAGCACAGTGATTCCAGCGCTAGGGATCACAAAAAGACAGTTCTACTGCAAAGTCCTCCTTGTAGATGCCCCATGTCTTTGGTTTGTGGGGGTTGTCCAGTTCCTCTCTGGACAGGTAAAGCCTACAAAACAGTACAATCAACAGCTTACAGTATTAGAGTGTGACTGAGGTAACACACATCAAGTATACAAATCAGTGCCCCATTAGGTCCTGTTCATTTCAGTCAACTAGCCATATAGGAACATTTGTACATCACTACTGTACATCTGTGTGTTTCAAATGATTTGAAAGAAAACTGTGGTCTATGCATTGTGGATAGCACTGGAAATCCAATGAAAGGCTTGATAATCTTTTCATATAAAACGCTTGGTGATCTCTTTTGCTATCCTCAAATCTACTCTGAAGTACACCAGAGTCAATGAAACTAAGGCAAATGTTTAATTAAAATTCAAAGCATGTAATAACCTCCTATTTTTTGACTAGCGATCATACCATGTTAACATTACAAAATTACTTATATTACAGTCTATGCATGTCAAATAAAACAGTATTTTCTGCCAAAAATGTCCCTGAAAGCGCCATAATAAAATATTTTCCTGCCCAACAGTGTCCAAGAAGCCTGTACAGTAAATAAACATAAATACACTCTACCTGTTATTTTCAATGAAAGAAGTGTTGAACCAGAAATAGAACGGACAGTCTTCATAACCTTTAGGAAGTCCCTAGACATTAAACACAAATCTTTAATTCTCCTGATCAATAAGTAGGTTGGTGTCATGAGGCGATAATTAAATATAAAAAAGACAGAGCAATGTGCAAAATAACCTTAAGGCACACGGTGCATCCTAATACATTATGTTACACAGGGACAAATATTCAGCACTTACTGCACTAGACTCGAAAATGATCTTCACGTCTCCACATAAAACAGGACACTCAAGTAAGCTTATAACAGCAGAGTTACTACCAGCATCAAAAAACAGCTGTTGAAACAAAACGAGAAAGCACTTGAAAAACTGGAGAGACGAAATGAAGGCAAAACAGGACTTTAGGGCACATCATATGTGTAACTAATAGCAATGTGATTGAGCAGCATTACTGAAGGGAATGCATGATTTCACATTTAAACCGAACATGGCTGCATATTAGGTCAGTATTTATAATCCTTATGGTGATTTACTTACCTTACAGCTTTCCTGAGTAGCACAAACACATTGAAATGCATTTTGTTTCTTCACGACAATCTTCAACCTAAGATCACTGCCATTGTTTTTTCCAACACCTGAGAGAACACATTTGGGATAAAAAGGGATTGGTAATCCATTTGACTTTCCATTCTAATGGGTCAAACCCTGGTAAACTTCAGATGGAATACCATCACCACCACATAACAAGAAAAAACACCAATCAAAATACTAAAACTGCTAAGAAACCATTTGAGAGACAGCTAGTCCTAAATTAAATGTACGAGTTGTTTATTTCTGAAAAAAAAAAAAAATCATGTGCATGATGATTTGAAAAGCTATGAGAATCTATCCCCATGCACACATTAGCATCTCATAGGATGAAAGAAGGATTTCAAAGATTGGAACTTGTATTTTACGTGCAAGTAAATGTCTATTAACATGAATATTATTTTAGTCATTCTTTTACTTTTTTTTTATTCAAATACAACAAAGGAACAGAAATTGCAAAAAACAAATACTTGGAAACTCTTAAACATACAGAACAGTAAATATTAAAGGAGACTGTACAGGTGAAACAGTCCTCAATGCTTAACTGAATCAGTACACTTACCTGTTATAGAGTGGATTCTTATGCTCCTGATTTTCAAACTCTTGCTTGGTGGCAGCTGTCTGTTGTATTTCTTTTTCAAGATTTCATAATAGCCAACATATCTGCTCTAAATAAACAACACAAACACAATTGCTTATCAGAAGTCCTTCTGTCTGGCTGTGCAATCCCTGCCTACCTATTTGTTTGCAGTACTGGTATAATGTGTTTTTATTTCAAACATTTAAGCAGGAAACTGAAGATAGTGTAATCATAGCGCCACAGTGAAGCCCTCGTTCTCCATATACTGCAGACTATAGACCAGAATAGGTTATGAGACTGACATTATTGTGAAGCTGAAGCCAATATGGGCAAAACTTGATATTATATCAGAAATATGTAAATGCTTTTTGCACCAGCAGTGTGCAAGGCTGTTTTAACATTGGCTCCCATGCTGAAATTGAAGTCCCCGAAATGTTACACAGTATTTGTTGCTTTCAGCTTTTAAATATTTCTTACCTGGGAGGGGGTCTCAACTCCTTGGAATTTTGAACTCATGCTTTTGTCAGTTCTTCGCTCTCCGAAATACTGTAAACTTTCCTAAAGAAAAAAAAAAAGATCTGTATAAATTATTTAAAAAAATAATAATTCAGGACCTGATTATAAATATATATATATATATATATATATATATATATATATATATATATATATATATATATATAGTGGACAAAATGGCTTGTTTATCACCATTCAACATGGTGAATACCAGTCTTCTGGTAAGAAGTACAATACTGGGGAGACAGAGTGGAATTCAAAACAGGGCTGTACCTGTATGTTTGTTTTTGTACAGAGGACGTGCGTTCAATTCTTTAAATTAAAAGAATCACAAAATCAACAAAACAAAACAAAATCCTGACTCCCTCCCAGAGTACTAACCAAACACAAAACTACTAACTAATAACCAGGCAGCTTTAATGCTAACCAGGCAGTTATGTGATTACCATGTTACTTATATATATATATATATATATATATATATATATATATATATAATATATATATATATATATATATCAGTATATATATATATCCATGGGGTCCATGGGGTGAGGGTGTAGCATCTCACAAAGTAAAAGATTTGCTGAGGATAATGCAACTAAACATTCTGTGTTTAAAAGCGCCTTTTTTCTGCTGTGCACATTTCTTTTGTCAAAAAGAGAGGGTGTGTATATATATACCTTTGCAGTTGCACACTGGTCACTGTCAATAAGCCAGGCACACACTAGTGTTCCAGTTCGACCTGCAAAATAAATATATTTTTTGACACCAGGCTATAGGATCCTTGCCGAAATTACAAATTTGGACCACCAGATGTAACTGTCTGCTAAGCTAAAAATCCTCCTAAAGGACAAATTGCTATAAAATGCCATTTCAGTTGTATTTTACCCCTTTTAGGGCAAAAATTCTGAATAGCACTCCAGTTAATTTCTACATCGTATCAGTGTCATACAATAATGATATAGGGGCATGTCCAAGACTGGGACTTGTTAACTAGTCTGCTGTGTTGAACAGAGGGATTTAAATAGGGCTATGTTTTGTGTAGTCCGAAGTGGGACCCACGGGAGTCAAATGAAAAAATAAGGGAAACATTTTCCCAGTGTCTCAGGGTGTAGACTGGTTTGTAGCTTTTATTATGATGCCTACCTTTACCACCTTTGCAATGAATGGCAATGATGTTCCGAGGATCGGCAGCCATCCAGTCTCGAACACCTGCAGTGTATTTCAGCATGTCTCTGTGTAGCCAAAGAGCGAAAACCTGCTTAAAGCATCTCAACACTTTGATAAGCAAGATACGACTGCATAGATGCAACGCCTTGTTTACAAAAGCTTCCTGGTGGACACAGGCAGGGTACCAACATAAAATACATCAAATCATTTCAAATGAGATTGTGCACATTGTCATTGTGTAGTGAATCATTTTAACACACATTGTAAGTCTGTTGCCATAGGGATCATTGAGACCATTTACATTTGAACACTTTAATTGATCTTTTTTTTATTAAAAATTATCTGGGTATGATACATAGCTGGGGCCTAATTATTAGACAATAATATCAAACTCTTGTAAAGACTCTTATCTTTAAGGGACATCACTCCTTGGAGTTCCACTTCATTCATTTACGCAAAGAACATGCAAAAAATACAGTAAGGGTTGCTTACTCCAATGCAGGAACGTTATGGTCATCAATTAAGATTCTTTCTACTCTGTGATGGAAGAATTTAGGATTGTAGCCTTTTTCACCTGTCAAAAATGGGAAGTATCATTTAATATCACTTGAATTCTACATTAATACAGAATGTACAGTATACAGTATTTATCTATGTGTGGAATTGAAGTCCAATGTGTACATGGCTCTGGTTTTGCAAAATTAATGAAATAACACCTGTTTGGCTCAAAAGTTAGACTTGAAAGATTACATACATCCATCCAGTCTACTGATGCAGTGTTCTTACCAACGATGTCCAGTTTCCTAGAGAGCAAGCTTCATTGACAGCTAAACAGCACAGTTCAAAAGTTGAACTGGGAGATGAACCCCAGACCAGCTGTGTCACTCAGACCTTACTTAAAATACACAAAACAAAGTACTTACTGCACAAGTTATAGACTTTGTAGTGATCCATGTGCTTTGTATCCAGGAATCTTGCAACTTCCTACAGAATAGGTGTAAGAAATGATTTTCCTTTTGAAACATGCATAAGCCTACCCTTAAAAACCCTTAACAACAGAAACTGTAGTTAATCTCCCAACCTTCTACGTATAAGGTTTAGCTTCTTGGTTTACAGTGCCTTCTTGTGTTCATATTTATACAATAACCATTTAGTATAGAATTTCTGTACGAATAGGTTCAGATTTATTCCGATTAGATATTTTATCTCAACTAATGGCACAGAAAGTGTGAATCTGTATTAAACTTTGGCAAGATCTCCAGTCATATCTTAGCAGCTAAGCAACTTTGGGTCTGGCCAATAATTGGGGGGGAGTACCCTAATGACTGAAAACAGGAAGTGATATTGGTGACTCTACTTTGCAAAATAGTCAAATCAGCATCATTCTGGCTTCACATGGCAAACCAGCGCCCCCTATGTGCACTATGTGTCTTTAACAAAAACTTACCCCGATAGGATTCCTATAAAAAGATTGCTTTCCAGAAGATGGGAAAGACATGGCAATGATGCGATCTTTAAACAAAAGAAAATAAAGAAAATAAACTTGAGCGGATTCAGGAATTCTCCATTCAGTTTTCATATAAAAGATTTCAATTTATACCAACCAGTAACATAGGTGAGGTCAAGATCAAAGCCATCCTTCTGATAACGCCTTTTATTTTCAGAGACCTGCAACAGCATCAAACTATGATCAACAAACTACTGTTCATTTTTAGTATTCTAGTAATCTGCTTGTGGACTGCAGACATATGTCAAGCACTGCTGGAATATGAAATCAGTGTTGTAATAAACAGCTATTATGAAAACATTGCTGACTAGTTCTTTATTACATGGAACCAAGGGACATTCTGCTTTTGTCTTCTCTCTTCTTTTCGGTCTCCTTTTTGACACATGGGAACATTGCATGCAGTTGAACTGCAGTCAAACGAGTAATTACTAACTACGCTTTCATTCTGTGTACTCCCCTTTTCACAGCAGTTGCACTTGTGGAACATTCTGTACTCACCATTTGTCGGGTGGCCTTTTCAAGGTGCTTCCTTTGAGAGGCAATCCTGACGATCCTAATAAGGATGAAGACCCTCATTGCCCTCAGGAAGGATAACATCCTAGAAAAAACATGGAAAAGAAAGAGTCTAGCCTGGTCACCAGCATGTTTTTATGGACATAGCTTTGCAGGGTCTGGTGCTGTTGGGGTCTGCTTGACCTGGTGGAACATCACTGTGCATTATGCTTACATGAGGTTTACATTTCATGCTTGAATTACTATTTTGCTCCTGGCGAAATACATTCAGCTTTTGTGATAGGACGGTAAATGCAGCAAAACTCTGAAGGTTAAAGAGATACATCTTCCTTTTCATACATCAAAAACAGTTGAAAAAGATTTAAGGAACTGCAAACTTTATTTAAAACTTGACCTAAACATTCCTTTAAAAAGTCTTTAAAAATGTCTGAATAGGGGATATAATATACTTTGTTGTTATACACATCATTATTTGCCACGCTTCCTAAATATTCCAGTAAAAATTGTATTTTGAAAATATTTCTCAAGGCTTATTGTGGTGAAGTGTGGCTCAAGTTACTAACAGGAGACCCACAATATTGCTATAAAACTGAACAAACAGCCCTTTCCAGAAGCATTTCTTCGCTAGAAAGGACACGTTTTGAATTCATTGTAAGAGGCTCTGTGGAAAAGCTAAGTGTTTATTTCGCTTAAGCAAGCTGCCATAAACTTTGGTGTCAGTTCTGCCCAATCCACTCCAAAGCTGTTTTTTTTTTTCTTTTTCTACCATGCAAAAAATGGTTTAGCAGCAAACAGGTGGCAAAACAAGTCTCTCGTTGTGATAAGTCAGTGTGACTAAAGGCTATGGAATTTAAATCAAAAACATGTTTTTTCATTCCAGCAATGAGGGTTATGGCACCATAACATCGATGTATCACAGCATACTACATTACTGTCAGCAATCAAAAAGCAATTCCCATAGCATTGATGCTGCATTATTCTACTTTTTCTATTCCATGAACTTAACGTTCCCGGCCAGGACGTGCTTACTGAAAGGTACTATATATTTATGTAATGGTCACATACCTGGGGATGAGTGCTATTCCAGAGACATCAGAAAGGGCAAACACCATAGCGATGATCAGGGTGACGAAAACAATACAGGCATCGACAATGTTCAGCTTAGAACTGAAGTAGGCATTGAATCTGGAACAGATGCAGCACAAGATCAAACCCCCCCCCACTCATCTTCATTTTCATGCAACGCAAAATATGATTTCAAACTGATTTTCCTCTTTGCATTATCAACTTAACAGTCACTGTTCCAGCTTTCATTGTGATGAAACTTGCAGAAACTTTTCAACTGTAGTGTTGTACCAAAAATGTATGTTCCGCAATCTACTAATGGTACCGCAAGGTTATTGCAATGATATTATAATGGTAGCCTGGTAGTATTTTCTTTGTATTCCCTAATGGCTATATTCAGAAAACCCAAGGAACCAGTGCAAATGAATTACCATGCTTTTCATCAGAACACTGTGAGTGGTTCTTAGTATTTATGAAGTGAAAATTTAAGAAAGTCATCACTACTATTTTCCTGTTATCAAAGATACACTTCACCTTCAGGGATAACATAAAATGCCCGCTGTCTTGTAGATTTAATAATACCATATGCAACTTAACATTTAAATAATATAAGACACATATAACAGCTAATGGCTCACTTAAAGTTACTGTAAGCCGAAACATGTTTTGGTGGAATTGGGGTGGGAAGTGTGAATAGTTTTAGCAAAGACTTCTACCGCAGTAAATTGCTATGTGGGAGTAAACTAAGCCCACAAAATGAAATCATTTTGCCTTTTGCTTACCCTTCCACGTAGACTCTCAGTATCACATCAGCAAGGAAGAAGAAAGAAATTCCCAAAGAAATGCCTTCAAAGGTACTGGCATTGTCTATAGTGGCAAGGTTAACAATGACCACGGTGATATCAACAATTATAAGCAGCATACCAAAAATCCTACAAGAGAGTAAAAATACAATTGTTTAATTGCGTCAATGATTTGAAACTATTTCCCTCCCTAAAGAAGTAATAGATAAGTCTTTTTTTTGTTGCTTGTATTATACACTTCAATTTGGAATGTGTTAGACAGGACATCTCTATGATTCATTCATGTATTCATTTAAAAAGAGTAACAAGACATTTTTAAATACCAATTCCAAGAACAGTGTGTGCCACAAATATTTCACACATTGTTCACATTTCACGCTTCTTATTGTGCTAAATTGGAGTTGGTTTGTTTACAACAAGAGTTATCCTCTGATTACCACACCCCAGCTGTTTTGTTAGATTAAGGTTAGATTCGAAATGGAGATAAATAATTTATTAACCTTTAATAATGTTCGATAACTATTATGAGTCAATGCTACTTTTGTAAACAGTGACTGTGATCTCTGTTTATTTTTTAAGTAACGTATTACATGAAAGTATGTAAAATTTCTGATGTTTTATTTGTTAGGAATGTGATAAAAACAGGTTACCCGATTAAAGCCCATTTAAATGTGGTTTTAAATACTCCAAATATAACCGCGTTTTCAAAAGTCAAAATCAGAAGACCTGCCTGCAACCTGCAGTAGTCACAGATTACATTGGCACTGGCTCAACAAGGTATATCACAGATTTGTTTAGCACAAACAGAATTGATATCATTTTCAAAAAGCTTTTGTTGGCAGATGAGTTTCTGGTACACATTTTAATGCTGACAATTCGCAGACCAATCAAGCTCTTGTTGAACTGATAACTCAGAAAGAACTTTAACAATTCAAGAATGCATCTACATCATGACAGAAGCAAAACAAAACAAAGTGTAGCAATTGACGGCAGAATCTTAGTGAAAGAACAGTAAAGCATTGTAAATCACATAAAATTGTGGTCATGCAATGGAAATGCAAAGGACGAGCATGGGGAAAGCATATAAGGCAAGATAACAAAAAAAAGACAAAAAAAACAAACAAACAAACAAACATGAGATTCATAAATACCCTTTACTGTGATAAGCTTACAAAAAACTTACCGAAATCCAAACGACATCACAAAGGGAGCAATCATCTTTCTGATTTGGCTGTTGGTTCAATAAGGACAGTGTATTAAAACTAAAATGAAACCGAATAAAGGCATTGCACCGATTATATGCTTTTTTTTAGTCCTGCCTGTAATAAACTGGTCCATACTTCACCAGAGTCCACTTTAAAGGAGAAAAGAATCACATTATAATAACTTACCTAAAAGCAGTGCTGTTCACTATTACATAAGACTGGCTAATCAGGAGCCACACTTCATAGCTCAGTGAGTGCCTGTGTACCCCCTGATATTAGTCCTTGTCTTCTCTCAAACTGGCAAACTGTTCCAGATGGTGTGGTAGCAGTAGCTGTTTGATATGGATTAATGTAACACGAGACCATCAAAGTTACTTATTTGTGACCTGAGTCAGATTTAGTACATGTTCTGTTATATATGTCAGTCACTCAATCGATGTGTTCTGCATTTTTCATGTGCCGCAATTCTACTTTAAAACGACTTCTGCTTTACCTGTGTTTGACAGTAACAACATACTTACTGATACATATTGTCTGTTTCACCGTTGTCCACTTTACCATCATCAACTTGTATGTTTGTCTCAACCTTCCCATCTATACGGAAGCTAGAAAAAAAGGTAACAAAGATGCAGTAAATATTAACCAGTTAATAAGAAGCAGTTCAAGTACAAGCTGGTGCAGCTGGAAAATATTCTTCTTCTTGTTTAGAATCACGGTACAGAATCTTTTTTTTCTCATCACATCCTGGTGACTTTAAAACTCAAAAATGCTCCTGTAACCCAAGTGGTATTTCATACATCCACTAGGGGCAGTATTTAAGAGAGAAAGGATAATGGGAACTCAGCCTGGAAGACCATCTAAGTTAATATTTAATCAAGCTAAGTATACAGTAATGTTGCAAAGCTGCTAACTCACCCATTATCTTCTTTGGTATCTGACCCAGGATCGTATCTCACAGACGCCATCTTGCCAGTGACAAATGTTGTATATCTTTATTTTCTTTTTAAAACAACTAGTGCTGTGAAAACAGTACAGGTTAGGCTCACATTTAAGGCATTATTTTTTCAGGAAGTTCCTTGTATTGTGTTACATTCTGTTTGGTCAATGTGACAGCATTGTTAACATATTTTACTGGGAAGCTGGTACAAAATAATTCCACAGATATTTCCAAACATATAGCTACTTGTAAATATACAATTTATATAATATACTTCTAAATATATAATTTCCAGTATCCTGGATATACAATAGCTAGGTGTCTTATCCGTGTTTCCAGCATTCTGACACAGTAATTTAACTGTAGTAGCATGAGATTATCATAGTATGTCACATACGTTGTGGTCATGTCATCTTCACCTGTCATAGCAGAAGTTTTACTTGAAAGGACATTTTTTAAAGCAGTTTGCTAAACAACCACGGTGTTGATTGGGGTGGTACCAAGTCACTTGCGCATCTCTTCAGAATATTCTCCTGAACAATAGCACCAAACATTTTGCTCATAATAAGAAACTTGACAGTGTTTAAAAGATAACTTATTTCTTTAGTTCTAGTTCATAATTTAAAACTATATCATGTAACTGGTAGTTTATTGCTAGTTCTGTTTACAAAACAATGAGCACTGGGATAAATCTACAGGACTACTGCCCTAGTGAAATATTTTGTCTACCTGTCAAGATTTTTTTTTACAACAGTAAGTGGCACACAGCAGGCAGCAACAGGAAATAGTGCAGAAGTTTTAAGTCTTTTGTGGGAACAACTTCCTATGTTCATGCATGCACACTGAGCTGCGTTTCTGCTGTTTCAGCTACATGTAGTTCAGCCTTAGTGAAAGTATATACAAACTAAATGCCAATGCTGACATTCTCACATTCATGTGCTCTGACTTCAACAGCATCATTAAGATGAATCTTAATCTGTTTAAAAAATTGCATAGAAGCATTCACACCAAAGGAGGTTCCGTTTGTAAAAGCTTGCAAGTCTGCCAGATGCCACCAAACCATAACCACATACCACATCCATAGCCTGTAGAGTACATTCTCCTAATAAAGGATACCACAGTTATAGCCTTCAGTAAATCAGCAAATCGTGTCTAGTTACCTAGAAAGTGGTTCATTTTGACCTACATTCACAATATTAATAATTTTAGGCTTTGTTTGTGTGCTGTAAAAACTAGTGGAAATAGTTTACCTCTGACAAGACAGCGGGATGCCTCCTAGTGGACGTTGTTACAGTTCACCCATTAAGCAAGCCTAACTTTTGAGGTAACAATAATCTAACTCCATTTTTTATACAGTGCCTTTTAAATAGAATCAAGTAACAAAACTAACATGCCTTTTTCTCTATTTGGAAAAATAATTCACACATAATTCACAAACACATAATTAAAAACCGAAAACATTGTCTAAATAACGGTTTACATTATGCACGCAATGCATTCCATTCAACAAAATACATATACAGTAGTGGTCACTTTTGGTACAGTAAGTATTTCATCCGTGATACTAACATTCTAATGTTAATGCAAAGCTCTTATTGCAGATTCAACTGCAGTCGTTACTCAATTTTATTGAACAACAAACAGTCTGTCCTGAAAAGTACAATGAAGATATATGCTCACCAACTTCTGGGAAAAAAAAAAAAATGCTTCCGCTCCTCCTCAAACATACATTTTCAGCTCAGCTTTTCCTAAAATGAGCTATTTGACAAAACTCTCGAACTCGCGTATTTAACGCCCCAAAAGCTAGATAATAATGTTTCTGTTCTCAAAGTGAATATGTGAAATGTCTTGTGACTCTTCCGTTGTCTTGAATAAATTAGGTTCAAAGGTTGATAATAAGGTTATATTTCCTTTTCTGTCTCTCCGCTGTATTCTGCACAAGCAACGGTTTTCACTTCCTTAGCTATGATCCCCAACTCTGCGATTTCATCCTGACTCTCGTTGAAGTAGGGTAGCTTTGGATGAACTATTGCCACAACAAACTTTATTTATTACCAACTTGCTGCAGTATTTAGCAAATAGTGAACAAAGCATACAGTAGAAACAATTCCAGACTCATATATTTATACATATTATTTTTTGCCCATTTTTTTTTAAAAGGTTCTCGAAAACCAAATTTATCGGCATGCAAAATTATTTCTTAATTCCTGCAGACTGGTAATACATAGGCGTTACTATGTTCTTGTTTGAATATAGTTTTAAGAAAGAAAGACATTTGGAGCCTAATAAGAAACGCGTCTTTGTTTTAAAGCTGATTGTTTAAACATCATATACAGTATTTTAAAAGCATTACGCCGACCTTTTATTAACTCCTATTTTGTTGAAAAGCAATTTATTGTTCAGAATTTAGTAATTCCTACATTTTAGTGATTTTCCTTTCCTTTGTAGCAGCTATTTCTTGGAAATCTGGTAGAAATTGGGATTACAACTATTAATCACTTCAGAAATAATGTGGAAGCAACCACTGAAACAAATTAAGAACTGTGGTTTAATCAGTGTAAAAAAAAAAAGAAATACGTAGTCAAAGGAATATTTTGTGGAAAAACTCAATATTTATATGGGTGCAGTGCAACAGATATTGCAACATTACAGGGAACATTGAACCCCTCTTGCAAGGAGGCTTCTGGAAAGCAGTGTCCTGTTATCAGGGGAATATCTATTTACAATCACTTCTATAAGAATTGTACAGCCAGTAATAGGATCATTCAAAGAGGTTATAAAAATGTTGTTTGCATTGAAAAGCTGCCACCAAAGAAAACTAATAATACCCCTACAGATATGAAAATTAGACTAGATTTTGATAGAACAAGACTGTTTACAGAATGGTGGGATTTAGCAAGTTATAAACTAAAATGATCTGTTTGAAAGAAGCTCCAGGCCAATGTGCCACAGATATATCACCATCTGTAGTTTAGAGGCTGGTCTGAAGCTACTACCAGCCTGGATAAAGGACCTGGTTAGAATAAAAACCAGGACTGGAATACATCTCGAGGGTCAGAGTTGAGTACCACTGCCATTCATAGAGCTTATGACAAAATGCAAAAGGACTAACTTCAAATGTATTATCTCAGGATAGGATGCTGCAATCCTACTGGACACCTTGTAGATAGTGATGTTGATTAGACTAACTAAGATTAATTACATTAAGATACGGATTCCTTTATCCAGGCTGGTGGTACCTTCTGAGCAGCATCCAGCTGCAGATTATGTGATTGAATTTCATCTGTCTGTAAATCTGGCGATCTTCACTTCTCAAACTGTGCCATTTCATCCTGTCTCTCTCAGCAAGACAGGCTTTGGATAAACTATTGCCAAAACAAAGTTTCTTTATTATCACATTTTGCAGCAATATTTTGAAAATAGTGATAAAGCATACAGTAAAAACAATTCTAGCCTTTGGCATATTATTACAATAAAGGAACATTAACATACACTGCAACCTAAATCCAAGCTGTCTGAGGCAAAGACATTTCAGACATTCACCAGCATCAAAATAATTTCTTAATCCCTTCAGTGTAATGCACAGGTGTATATTTTCTTGTTTGAAAATGTCCAGGAGCCCAGTGAACTCCAGCAGAAACCTGCAGGTCTGGCCTTTGTCCTTCAGGGGCTGGGTATAGGCAGTCGGCTTGGGAAAAAAAGGGGTAAAATAATTTAGAAAAAGAAAAAAACAAATTTAAAAAAATAATATAAATACAAATAATTTCAAAGAGACCTTGATTTTTTTTTTTTGTTACAGTTGTTCTCCTTTAAAAAAAATGTGTTTTTAAAGTTACATGCTTTGAAAATATAACCCGTTGATTTTTGTAAATGTATTTTTTGGCTGGTGAGACCCTCACTAACCTGGTATTTGCAGTGATGTAATATCATCTACAGTTCTAATGTGATCCATGTGGAACGAGGAGCATGACATATAAGAAGTGAAATAAATAAGCATTTATTTACCACTCATAGGCTTCCAAGGGAATATTCCATGCTGTAGTTTAGAACCCATCCGCCCATGCCTTTCATGTAAAGGTAAGTGTATATGTATTTTTTTATTAATGTAGAATCTCCAGATGTTGGTCCTGATATCATCTGTACTGGTCTTAAACTGCATTGTAAAGATAATGTTCATTCATCTTCATACCGATTGTCTATTATGCATTGAAATGACAGATACACAATTTAACAGGGTTATGAGGGTCTTTATATTGCAGGAGAAAAAGTAAGTCTCTGATGTAAACTTACAAAGATTATGTGGCCTGAGCCTGGATTCCACCCAATTGTTTGAACCAACCTTTTTCTGTGGGGTCTTTGGACCCCATTGAGAAAATACTACAGATTTTGTTTGTGCTAAACTGACTCTTTGAACTGCTTGAACGTGTTTGGAGCTGTGTAGATAGCTGGAATGCACTGAGATGTTAAATGAATGCTGTTAAAATACATATTTTTGCAATCTAAAGGAGAAGACATGACGCTGATGTTGTTTCTGCTTATTGTGAGCCAAGCTACTGCTGCACCCAGACCTTCAGTATGTACAGCACCATGTGCTAGGTTTATTTCAATTGTCTTTTACTAACCCCTGTGTATAATATACTATACTGAATAAAGGTATACTATATGCAGCTTTGTTTTATATCCATTATTGTATAACAGGGCCTTTAATCACTCCAGCTTCTACTTTTACTTCAATCAGTTTCGTTCCCTCAGTTAGATTAAGTACAATTCTCACTAACCTCAACAGCCTCTGGTTTAGTTCAGCTTTATTCCTTAACCTCTGAAGATACAGCACTGCAGAGTATCCTCCTCCATGTTGATCTGCTGGTATTAGAGTCCATTAGTTCTGTGTGCTGGACTCAGTGTTTCTTTCAGAGGATGTCATGGAGCAGGACAGCATAGCATGTGCCCAGCAGTGTTTTAACTAGGAAAGGACTCAGAGACCAAACCACTTGACTTTTAAGAGCTATAACAGTAGGGCACATCAAGTGAACTTGTAGATAGCTAGTATTTACTCAGAAGACTGTTATCACCTCGTACATCCAATGCACCTAAAAAGGCAAGGAAAATCAATATTAAAGCTGTAGGGACTTCACCTTTAAAAGGAAATAGGTTTTCTTCCACATTGGAAATCTTGAAAGCAAAACAGCAGTTGATATTTTGGGTATCTATACTTCTTTAATAAGAAACTAATATAAAGGAAGAACATGTTTGGCTAAATACATCAGTGTTCTGCCCACAGGAAAGTGAATCGTGCTTGTTAGACATCTCCGAACTCCAGCACACGATTAAAGGTCTACAGAATCAGTTACTGATCGGAGAGTGGCAGATGAAGGAACTCACAGAAAACAGCTGGATGTACAGTCGGGTGCTTTCACAAAATTCAACCAAGCAAACAAATGAACACATAACGCTTCTGCCAACCACCAGTGGGAACCTCATTGTCTATGACCATGGTGGGTATTAAAGCTGACTGACCAGCGGTGGCAATGAAGTGGCGCCATACTATATGCTGCTATAACAATATAAGGGCAATGGTAGCACAACTGCAGATACAATGGAACGAACCAATACACACTGGTAATTTGCTGTAGTACCATTGTACACTATCCCTGCCATGTGCTACTGTATTAGAGCTTCTGTGCAGTATTTGTACATAAAGAGCAAACACCCACTGCTTTGGGAAGCATGGTCCTGAGTCAAAGTGCAATCTTAATGCTCTGCTCCCAAATACAGTAGCCCTGAGTTTCATCCTTACATTTTACAGTAAATTATAAAACGAAGGTAAAAGTGAATTATAACACAAAGGTAGAAGTGAATTATAAAACAAAGGTAGAAGTGAATTATAAAACAAAGGTAGAAGTGAATTATAAAACGAAGATAGAAGTGAATTATAACACGAAGGTAGAAGTGAATTATAAAACAAAGGTAGATGTGAATTATAAAATGAAGGTAGAAGTGAATTATAACACGAAGGTAGAAGTGAATTATAACACAAAGGTAGAAGTGGATTATAAAACAAAGGTAGAAATGAATTATAAAATGAAGGTAGAAGTATAAAAAAACATTTCAAGTTGACAAATGTTTTGCCCATTTTCAATGTACTGTGAAATGTTTGTCTAATTGTCTCTATAGTTTTACCTCATACTTGCCTAACTTTTTTTCTGCATTTCGTTGAATAATTGATCTGATTAGATGTTTTCTAAAATATATATTTGAGACTAGTTTAGATGTTTACATTTAAAAATAATAATTAGAAACAATCTAACAACAAGGAATCAACATTGTTTCTTTTGTTTGAATAATTTCATGGAGATTATCTTTGAAATAAGTATCTAATTACATGTTGAAAGAATGGCTGCTGGGGGTACTTGGAGAGCTAGGTCTGAGTACTACATACTGTGTTGATTCAAGTTGTCATTTTTGATTGCTGCCTTCATTGCTTCTTGACAGTGAAAGGAGTAGTGGTAGGTTCTTACACTGTAACAGGTTAGAGCAGTAAAGTTTGGCTTGACTCTGAGTTTCGTCCCATGCAGATTGCTCTATGTTGTATGACAGACAGAAGGCTCCAAGTGGGTACTATCGGATCAAACCCAAGACTGCTGCTGAGCCTTTCCTTGTGTACTGCGACATGGAGGATGGGGGCGGGTGGACTGTCCTGCAACGGAGGAGAAATGGAAAGGTGGATTTTAACAGGTACAGCGTTTGCCTTTCTCAACACCATGATGAATATAATTGCAGTCACTTTAGTTCAAGGCTTTCTTCAGCAAAAAAAAATAATATTGGCACAGCTTATGACCGATGTCCCTTTTGGAATTACCAAATGAATACCACTTCAACAGAAAACTACTTTATTTGATTTTCAGAATGTTTTGTTCATAAAACAATACATCGCCTGTTAAGTAAAGGAGCTGTAGATGTCCTTGTGTTAGTTATGTCTGCTGAGGAGGTTATTAATGCTTAATTGAATAACTTCTAAAATATTTTATATGTCCTCACTCAAACTAAACATATTTACAGCTTTGGAACCAAGGAGAAAAATAGAATTAGGAATTAGTTCATAGATGCAGTTACTGGTATACACCTCTTAAACATGGACAGACAGTCACCTATTGGTGTACAACCAATTCATAAAGCCAATTGCATTATTGTTCTCCTTTTTAGAGGGTGGAGTGATTACAAAGATGGGTTTGGCCATTTTAAAACGAAGAACGATGAGCATTGGCTGGGCAATGAACACATGTATGCACTTCTCTTGGGTGGTAAGATCACTGTAGGAAATAACTAAATAATGCCAGTAAAACTGGTCAAACAAATTCATATGTTATCTCTGTATGCCTGTAGAAACAGTTGTTATCAATTGTTGATGAAATAGCAAAACCAAAAGAAGGGCTGGACAAGATATTTTAGTATAGTACAGATTATCATAAATACTGAGAAACTGGTTCAGATTACAACGAGGCTACATTATGTATTATTTTTACAAATATTATTTAAAACCTTGCACTATACAAGAAGTATGCTGGTATGCACAAAGCTTTAACTCTTCAGTTATTTAAATAATGTTTATCTTATTTTCTACAAAAATACATTTTGATACTGGTACTATTCCTGCTTTATACTTGAGTTGTCTTTGAACAACAATCTCTAATAGTTTGATGAAGAAAGAAAATATATCAGATAAAATGCATGTAGCGGCATTGTGTTTCTGCAGGTCTGCATATCTCTGCTGTTCACTGGTATAGCTTAATTGTTACTGTAGGCAGTCTTGTGGTCTTAACTTGCCTTTTTATACACCAGAGAGCAGTTTGATGAAGATAGAGCTTATGGACTGGAAAGGGGCGGAGGCTCACGCATTCTATGAAAACTTCAGAATTGCTACTGAAAAGGTCTGGTTAATAATGTAACTGAATTTGTAAATGTACCACAGTCTGGTGAACACTGTGAAATGTTCTCTACAGAATGTCCAAAGATCAAGAATCATTTTGATACACATGATTCATTATTTGGGAGGTGACCTGGTCATTATCGTTTATTGTTTTATATATTGATTTTAGAAAGGGATGCATTTACAGGGTATACAGTGGTGACCATTTAAATGTAACCACACAAGTTGCCATGGCTACCCCTTCATTATTTTAAAGAAATAAATGAATGGTGAAATCCCTTCAATGACCACCAGGTAGCACATTATATTACATGAATTAACCCCTAATGGCAACAGGATGGGGGGCAACTCGTAGGTTTGCAATTTACAACTTTGATATGCTGCTCTTAAACCTGTAAGTTAAAGGTATACAAATATTTTGCGTTGTTTTCTACACTTCAGCCTGATTGTTTCTATTGCATGTAACGTAAATAAACATATCATATAGAATATTCTTAAAGTGTAAGATGCAATTACTGATTTACACAGGGAACAGGAAATCATGTATGTGTATTTTGAGTCTCCTACCACAATATATTGCATTAATATGCACTATTGTTTACAATAGGTTAGATAAAGGATTGAAAGGGGTGTGGGGTAAGATTTTACAAAATAATTTGTGATAGTGTTTTAAGTATTCACTTGAATTCAGGATGTGATGTGTAATCTGACCAAAAAGGTAAAAAAAAAAAAAAAAAAAAAAAAAAAAAATATGATGGGCTACAGTTTTCATTTGCATATTAATCTTATCTGCCGAAAACACAAAGCAAAATTAGTAGCTGCAGTGACACCTAGTGGCATATTTGTGAAGTTCATTGTGCATCCGATATAGAAATCCATAACTGTACTTCCAGATCTTATTTCATCACGTTGCACATTTCATGGTAAAGCAGCAAAACAAAGAAGAAAAATGGAACTAGAGGCAGAGAAAAAATCCCTTTTCTCACCAGAGGATAATTAGCTCATAGTGACAGAGTAAAGCCTTTCTGTGTGGTCACCTGAACTATAGGAGTGCCTTGAATAAGAAGCCACCAGTAATCACAGCCACAGGTGCTATCAGTTAGTTCAGGGTTCGCTGCATTTGTTATTTTTCATGTATTTCAGGATAACTACAGGCTGCAGTTTGGCCTCTACAGCGGAACTGCTGGTGACGCACTGTCGGGAGGAGGCAATGTGGAACAGCAGTGGTCTGCATCACACAACAGCATGCAGTTCAGCACCCCTGACTCAGACCACGACAGATTCACACAGGGCAACTGCGCTAAAGAGAACAAAGGAGGCTGGTGGTTTAACAGGTGAAAACCTAATAGAGAACAACAGCATTATATGACGAAATTAAAGTGAAAATCTCAAATGTTATTGAAAATGGAAAATGTTATGGAAAATCAAGAATGAGCACCTTTCCCGCAGTCATTTACCCGTTTTCACATATTGAACCCTGGAGAAATCTCAGCTGGACCTCGAGGGCGCCTGGCCAGCTGAAGTTTGTTAAGTGAACTATTCCCAGAAGTGTGCAAAGCTTGTGTCATTGATTGAAGTTAAACACGAATGTGGCACTGTAGCGGTTCATGTTCTCTGGACATCACCTTATCTGGACATACATGGGTTGCCACCTGGCCCCATAATTCCGGAACACTGTGAGACAGAACAGGCTTTTTAAGTTGCCTTTAAACTGAAGGAAATTAACATGTGAATTGAGCCCTAAACCATTTGCTAAATTAATTCTGGTGATTAATTATCTTGAGGCAGCATGACAATACAATAATAGCGTTTAACAAATGAAATAAATAAATAAGTACATCATCAATATTTATTTTATTAATAGTTTTAAAATATATATATATTTAGTTTTTTTTTTATAGTTTCTAATAGTGTATCACCTTCTCCCACTGAAATCATTAATACTGAGCAGCTGTTCACTATTCCTGACACCAGACAGCGTGAACACTGGATCAGCGTTGTTATTTAATTTGGATATAAATAGCATCTTTTAAATATTGAGAACTGAAATATCATTTTGTACAAAATAAAAATAAATATCTTGAATAAACCTACACACATGTTTATTCAAGATGATTTTTTTTTTTTATTTTGTAAGATTTGTATTATCACATTGATTCGGATAATTAAGAAGCAGTATAAATTAAGCAAGTGCTTAGTGCTCAGTTCACGTGTTTATTGCTTTCAGTTTAAGGGCAACTTAAAAACCATGTCCCGTCCCAAAGTGTTCCGGAATTATGGGGCCAGGTGGCAACCCTACCTGTAATGGAACTTTATGGAGAGAAACACAATACCATCTGCTCTCCCAACACACACAAACAGTATAAAGACCCTAGTGAAAGCATGTGCTCTGTATCACTGATATGCAGCAGAAGAGGTTTATTATTATTATACAGCTGTTTAAATAGCGTACCAGCAATTTTTCCTTTCTTTAACATCCAGACGTTTTCTACTTATCAGTTTAAAGTCTGTTTCAAAGCGCTTTTCAAATTGTCCACTCTAGTGCACTGATCCCGAAAAGCCAGAGCATGTGTTATGTTTTTTAAATCACTCTTCCTGTGGTGATTTAGAGGAC